>NC_081385.1:8641339-8654940 GCF_030684315.1 Stegostoma tigrinum | reverse complement strand
ACACCCCGCAACACACACACCCCACCCTCCACACACACACACATCCCCCCCTCCACACACACACACATCCCCCCTCCACACACACATCCCTCCCTCCACACACACACACATCCCCCCCTCCACACACACCTCCCCCCCTCCACACACACACACACACATCCCCCCCTCCACACACACACACATCCCCCCCTCCACACACACACACACACATCCCCCCCCTCCACACACATACACACATCCACCCCTCCACACACACACACATCCACCCCTCCACACACACACACATACCTCCCTCCACACACACACATATCCCCCCCTCCACACACACACATACCCCCCTCCACACACACACATATCCCCCCCTCCACACACACACACACACACACAAACACCCCACCCTCCACACACACACACACACACACACACACAAACACCCCACCCTCCACACACACACCCACCCCTCCACACACCCCTCCACACACACACACACACACACACAACACCCCACCCTCCACACACACACATGAACACACCCCCTCCACACACACACACACCCACCCTCCACACACACACCCCTCCACACACACGCACACACCACTCTACACACACGCACACACCCCTCCACACACACACCCCACCCTCCACACACAGACACAACCCACCCTCCACACACAGACACAACCCACCCTCCACACACACACACACACACAACCCACCCTCCACACACACACACACACACACAACCCACCCTCCACACACACACACACCCCACCCTCCACACACACATCCCACACGACACACACACACCCCACCCGACACACACACACACCCCACCCTCCACACACACACACCACACACACACAACCCACAGACACATCCCCGTCCACACAAACACCCTACTCCACACACACCCACATCCCCCCCCTCCACACACACACACAACCCCACCTCCACACATACACACCCACACACCCCGCAACACACACACCCCACCCTCCACACTCACACACATACCCAACCCTCCACACACACACACACACACACATAGCCCCACCCTCCACACACACACACACCTCACCCTCCACGCACATCCACACCCCTCCACACACACACACACACACAGACACACACCACCCTCCACACATACACACCCACACACCCCGCAACACACACACCCCACCCTCCACACACACACACACATCCCCCCCTCCACACACACACACATCCCCCCTCCACACACACATCCCTCCCTCCACACACACTCACATCCCCCCCTCCACACACACCTCCCCCCCTCCACACACACACACACATCCCCCCCCTCCACACACACATCCCCCCCTCCACACACACACACATCCCCCCACCACACACACACACACACACCCCCCCCTCCACACACACACACACATCCACCCCTCCACACACACACACATCCACCCCTCCACACACACACACATCCACCCCTCCACACACACACACATCCCCCCCTCCACACACACACACATCCCCCCCTCCACACACACACATACCCCCCTCCACACACACACCATATCCCCCCCTCCAACACACACACACACAGACACAGACACACACACACACACACACACACACACACATCCCCCCCCTCCACACACACACACATCCCCCCCTCCACACACATACACATCCCCCCCTCCACACACACACACACATCCCCCCCCTCCACACACACACACACATCCCCCCCCTCCACACACACACACACATCCCCCCCTCCACACACACACACATCCCCCCCTCCACACACACACACACACACACACACACACACATCCCCCCCTCCACACACACACACACACATCCCCCCCCTCCACACAAACACACACATCCCCCCCCTCCACACACATACATCACCCCCTCCACACACACACACACACAACACACATCCCCCCCTCCACACACACATCCCCCCCTCCACACTCACACACACATCCCCCCCTCCACACAAACATCCCCCCCTCCACACACACACACATCACCCCCTCCACACACACACATCCCCCCCTCCACACACACACATCCCCCCCCTCCACACACACACATCCCCCCCTCCACACACACATCCCCCCCTCCACACACACATCCCCCCCCTCCACACACACACACACATCCCCCCCCCACACACAGACACAACCCACCCTCCACACACAGACACAACCCACCCTCCACACACACACACACACACACACACACACACAACCCACCCTCCACACACACACACACACACACACACACACACAACCCACCCTCCACACACACACACACACACACACACATCCCCCCCTCCACACACACACACATCCCCCCCTCCACACACACCTCCCCCCCTCCACACACACACACATCCCCCCCTCCACACACACCTCCCCCCCTCCACACACACACACACATCCCCCCCTCCACACACACATCCCCCCCTCCACACACACACACATCCCCCCCACCACACACACACACACATCCCCCCCCTCCACACACACACACACACATCCCCCCCCTCCACACACACACACACATCCACCCCTCCACACACACACACATCCACCCCTCCACACACACACACATACCCCCCTCCACACACACACATATCCCCCCCCTCCACACACACACACACCTCACCCTCCACGCACAATCCACACCCCTCCACACACACACACACACACACACACACACACACACACACAGACACACACCACCCTCCACACATACACACCCACACACCCCGCAACACACACACCCCCACCCTCCACACACACACACATCCCCCCCTCCACACACACACACATCCCCCCTCCACACACACATCCCCTCCCTCCACACACACACACATCCCCCCCCTCCACACACACCTCCCCCCCTCCACACACACACACACATCCCCCCCCTCCACACACACACACACACATCCCCCCCCTCCACACACACACACATCCCCCCCTCCACACACACCTCCCCCCCTCCACACACACACACACACATCCCCCCCCTCCACACACACACACACACATCCCCCCCCTCCACACACACACACATCCCCCCCTCCACACACACACACACACACACACACACACACACACACACACACATCCCCCCCTCCACACACACACACACACATCCCCCCCTCCACACACACACACACATCCCCCCCCTCCACACACATACATCACCCCCTCCACACACACACACACACACACACACACACATCCCCCCCTCCACACACACACACACATCCCCCCCTCCACACACACATCCCCCCCCCACACACACACATCCCCCCCCTCCACACACAGACACACACACACACACACACACACACATCCCCCCCTCCACACACACACACACATCCACCCCCTCCACACACACACACAGCCCGCCCTCCACACACACACACCCCGTCCTCCACACACACACCCCGTCCTCCACACACACACCCCACCCTCCACACACACACACACCCCACTCTCCACACACACACACACCCCACCCTCCACACACACACACACCCTCCACACACACACACACCCCACCCTCCACACACACACACACACCACCCTCCACACACAGACCCACACACACAAACCCCCCGACACACACACACCACCCTCCACACACACACACACCCCACCCACCACACACACACACGCACACCCCACCCACCACACACACACACCCCACCCACCACACACACACACTCCCCACCCACCACACACACACACCCCCCACCCACCACACACACACACCCCACCTACCACACACACACCCCACCCACCACACACACACACACCCCACCCACCACACACACACACACACCCCATCCTCCACACACACACACACACACACACACACACACACACACACACACACACACACTCACCCCCCCCCACACACACACACCCCACCCACCACACACACACATGCACACACCCCCTCCACACACACACACCCCACCCTCCACACACACACGCACACACACAAACCCCCCTCCACACACACACACCCACCCCTCCACACACACACATACCCCTCCACACACACACACACCACTCCACACACACGCACACACCACTCTACACACACGCACACACACCTCCACACACACACCTCCACACACACACACACACACCCCACCCTCCACACACACACCCCACCCGACACACACACACACCCCACCCTCCACACACACACACACACACACACACACACACACAACCCACAGACACATCCCCGTCCACACAAACACCCTACTCCACACACACCCACATCCCCCCCTCCACACACACACACAACCCCACCTCCACACATACACACCCACACACCCCGCAACACACACACCCCACCCTCCACACTCACACACATACCCAACCCTCCACACACACACATAGCCCACCCTCCACACACACACACACCTCACCCTCCACGCACATCCACACCCCTCCACACACACACACACACACACACACACACACAGACACACACCACCCTCCACACATACACACCCACACACCCCGCAACACACACACCCCACCCTCCACACACACACACATCCCCCCCTCCACACACACACACATCCCCCCTCCACACACACATCCCTCCCTCCACACACACACACATCCCCCCCTCCACACACACCTCCCCCCCTCCACACACACACACACACATCCCCCCCTCCACACACACACACATCCCCCCCTCCACACACACACACACACATCCCCCCCCTCCACACACACACACACATCCACCCCTCCACACACACACACATACCTCCCTCCACACACACACATATCCCCCCCTCCACACACACACATACCCCCCTCCACACACACACATACCCCCCTCCACACACACACATATCCCCCCCTCCACACACACACACACACACACAAACACCCCACCCTCCACACACACACACACACACACACACACAAACACCCCACCCTCCACACACACACCCCACCCCTCCACACACCCCTCCACACACACACACACACCCCCACCCTCCACACACACACATGAACACACCCCCTCCACACACACACACACCCCACCCTCCACACACACACGCACACACACAAACCCCCCCGACACACACACACACCCACCCCTCCACACACACACATACCCCTCCACACACACACACACCCCTCCACACACACGCACACACCACTCTACACACACGCACACACCCCTCCACACACACACACACCCCTCCACACACACACCCCACCCTCCACACACAGACACAACCCACCCTCCACACACAGACACAACCCACCCTCCACACACACACACACACAACCCACCCTCCACACACACACACACACACACAACCCACCCTCCACACACACACACACCCCCACCCTCCACACACACATCCCACACGACACACACACACCCCACCCGACACACACACACACCCCCACCCTCCACACACACACACACACACACACACAACCCACAGACACATCCCCGTCCACACAAACACCCTACTCCACACACACCCACATCCCCCCCCTCCACACACACACACAACCCCACCTCCACACATACACACCCACACACCCCGCAACACACACACCCCACCCTCCACACTCACACACATACCCAACCCTCCACACACACACACACACACATAGCCCACCCTCCACACACACACACACCTCACCCTCCACGCACATCCACACCCCTCCACACACACACACACACACAGACACACACCACCCTCCACACATACACACCCACACACCCCGCAACACACACACCCCACCCTCCACACACACACACATCCCCCCCCCTCCACACACACACACATCCCCCCTCCACACACACATCCCTCCCTCCACACACACTCACATCCCCCCCCTCCACACACACCTCCCCCCCTCCACACACACACACACATCCCCCCCTCCACACACACATCCCCCCCTCCACACACACACACATCCCCCCCTCCACACACACACACACACACCCCCCCCCTCACACCCCCCCCTCCACACACACACACACATCCACCCCTCCACACACACACACATCCACCCCTCCACACACACACACATCCACCCCTCCACACACACACACATCCCCCCCTCCACACACACACACATCCCCCCCTCCACACACACACATACCCCCCTCCACACACACACATATCCCCCCCTCCACACACACACACACAGACACAGACACACACACACACACACACACACACACACATCCCCCCCCCTCCACACACACACACACATCCCCCCCCTCCACACACATACACATCCCCCCCTCCACACACACACACACACACACACACACACACATCCCCCCCTCCACACACACACACACACATCCCCCCCCTCCACACAAACACACACATCCCCCCCCTCCACACACATACATCACCCCCTCCACACACACACACACACACACACATCCCCCCCTCCACACACACATCCCCCCCTCCACACTCACACACACATCCCCCCCTCCACACAAACATCCCCCCCTCCACACACACACACATCACCCCCTCCACACACACACATCCCCCCCTCCACACACACACATCCCCCCCTCCACACACACACATCCCCCCCTCCACACACACATCCCCCCCTCCACACACACATCCCCCCCTCCACACACACACACACATCCCCCCCTCCACACACAGACACAACCCACCCTCCACACACAGACACAACCCACCCTCCACACACACACACACACACACACACACACAACCCACCCTCCACACACACACACACACACACACACACACACAACCCACCCTCCACACACACACACACACACACACACATCCCCCCCTCCACACACACACACATCCCCCCCTCCACACACACCTCCCCCCCTCCACACACACACACATCCCCCCCTCCACACACACCTCCCCCCCTCCACACACACACACACATCCCCCCCTCCACACACACATCCCCCCCTCCACACACACACACATCCCCCCCACCACACACACACACACATCCCCCCCCTCCACACACACACACACACATCCCCCCCCTCCACACACACACACACATCCACCCCTCCACACACACACACATCCACCCCTCCACACACACACACATACCCCCCTCCACACACACACATATCCCCCCCTCCACACACACACACACCTCACCCTCCACGCACATCCACACCCCTCCACACACACACACACACACACACACACACACACACACACAGACACACACCACCCTCCACACATACACACCCACACACCCCGCAACACACACACCCCACCCTCCACACACACACACATCCCCCCCCTCCACACACACACACATCCCCCCTCCACACACACATCCCTCCCTCCACACACACACACATCCCCCCCTCCACACACACCTCCCCCCCTCCACACACACACACACATCCCCCCCCTCCACACACACACACACATCCCCCCCCTCCACACACACACACATCCCCCCCTCCACACACACCTCCCCCCCTCCACACACACACACACATCCCCCCCCTCCACACACACACACACACATCCCCCCCCTCCACACACACACACATCCCCCCCTCCACACACACACACACACACACACACACACACACACACACATCCCCCCCTCCACACACACACACACACATCCCCCCCTCCACACACACACACACATCCCCCCCCTCCACACACATACATCACCCCCTCCACACACACACACACACACACACACACACACACATCCCCCCCTCCACACACACACACACATCCCCCCCTCCACACACACATCCCCCCCCCACACACACACATCCCCCCCCTCCACACACAGACACACACACACACACACACACACACATCCCCCCCTCCACACACACACACACATCCACCCCTCCACACACACACACAGCCCGCCCTCCACACACACACACCCCGTCCTCCACACACACACCCCGTCCTCCACACACACACCCCACCCTCCACACACACACACACCCCACTCTCCACACACACACACACCCCACCCTCCACACACACACACACCCTCCACACACACACACACCCCACCCTCCACACACACACACACACCACCCTCCACACACAGACCCACACACACAAACCCCCCGACACACACACACCACCCTCCACACACACACACACCCCACCCACCACACACACACGCACACCCCACCCACCACACACACACACCCCACCCACCACACACACACACTCCCCACCCACCACACACACACACCCCCCACCCACCACACACACACACCCCACCTACCACACACACACCCCACCCACCACACACACACACACCCCACCCACCACACACACACACACACCCCATCCTCCACACACACACACACACACACACACACACACACACACACACACACACACTCACCCCCCCCACACACACACACCCCACCCACCACACACACACACACCCCACCCACCACACACACACACACCCCACCCACCACACACACACATTCCCCTCCACACAAACACACTACTCCACACACACACACACACACATCCCCCCCTCCACACACACACACAACACCCCTCCAGACACACACACAACACCCCTCCAGACACACACACACACAACCAACCTCCAGACACACACACACACAACCCCCCTCCAGACACACACACACACAACCCCCCTCCAGACACACACACACACAACCCTTCTCCAGACACACACACACACACACACAACCCTCCTCCAGACACACACACACCAAACACCCTCCAGACACACACACACCAACCCCCCTCCAGACACACACACACACACACACACACACACACACACACACACACAACCCCCCTACAGACATACACACACACAACCCCCCTCCAGAGACACACACGGACACACAACCCCCCTCCAGAGACACACACACACAACCCCCCTCCAGACACCCACACACACACACACACAACCCCCCTCCAGACACACACACACACAATCCCCTCCAGACACACACACACACAACCCCCCTCCAGACACACACACAAACACACCCCCTCCACACACACACAACCTCCACACACACTCACACACACCCTCCACACACACACACACACACACTCCCCACCCTCCACACACACACACACACTCCCCACCCTCCACACACACACACACACCCCACCCTCCACACACACACCCCACCCTCCACACACACCCCACCCTCCACACACACACACACACCCCACCCTCCACACACACACACACACCCCACCCTCCACACACACACCCCACCCTCCACACACACACATACCCCTCCACACACACACATACCCCTCCACACACACACACCCCACCCTCCACACACACACACACCCCACCCTCCACACACACACAACCCACCCTCCACACACACACACCCCACCCTCCACACACACACACCCCACCCTCCACACACACACATACACACAACCCACCCTCCACACACACACACACAACCCACCCTCCACACACACACACAACACACCCTCCACACACACACACACACACAACCCACCCTCCACACACACACACAACACACCCTCCACACACACACACACACAACCCACCCTCCACACACACACACACAACCTACCCTCCACACACACACACACACCCCACCCTCCACACACACACCCACACATACACCCCACCCGACACACACACACACACACCCCACCCTCCACACACACACACACACACACACACACACAAACACCCCACCCTCCACACACACACACACACAAACACCCCACTTTCCACACACACACCCCACCCTCCACACACACACACACCCCTCCACACACACACACACACACACACACACACACACACCCCACCCTCCACACACACACATGCACACACCCCCTCCACACACACACACCCCACCCTCCACACACACACGCACACACACAAACCCCCCTCCACACACACACACCCACCCCTCCACACACACACATACCCCTCCACACACACACACACCACTCCACACACACGCACACACCACTCTACACACACGCACACACACCTCCACACACACACCTCCACACACACACACACACACCCCACCCTCCACACACACACCCCACCCGACACACACACACACCCCACCCTCCACACACACACACACACACACACACACACACAACCCACAGACACATCCCCGTCCACACAAACACCCTACTCCACACACACCCACATCCCCCCCTCCACACACACACACAACCCCACCTCCACACATACACACCCACACACCCCGCAACACACACACCCCACCCTCCACACTCACACACATACCCAACCCTCCACACACACACATAGCCCACCCTCCACACACACACACACCTCACCCTCCACGCACATCCACACCCCTCCACACACACACACACACACACACACACACACAGACACACACCACCCTCCACACATACACACCCACACACCCCGCAACACACACACCCCACCCTCCACACACACACACATCCCCCCCTCCACACACACACACATCCCCCCTCCACACACACATCCCTCCCTCCACACACACACACATCCCCCCCTCCACACACACCTCCCCCCCTCCACACACACACACACACATCCCCCCCTCCACACACACACACATCCCCCCCTCCACACACACACACACACATCCCCCCCCTCCACACACACACACACATCCACCCCTCCACACACACACACATACCTCCCTCCACACACACACATATCCCCCCCTCCACACACACACATACCCCCCTCCACACACACACATACCCCCCTCCACACACACACATATCCCCCCCTCCACACACACACACACACACACAAACACCCCACCCTCCACACACACACACACACACACACACACAAACACCCCACCCTCCACACACACACCCCACCCCTCCACACACCCCTCCACACACACACACACACCCCACCCTCCACACACACACATGAACACACCCCCTCCACACACACACACACCCCACCCTCCACACACACACGCACACACACAAACCCCCCGACACACACACACACCCACCCCTCCACACACACACATACCCCTCCACACACACACACACCCCTCCACACACACGCACACACCACTCTACACACACGCACACACCCCTCCACACACACACACACCCCTCCACACACACACCCCACCCTCCACACACAGACACAACCCACCCTCCACACACAGACACAACCCACCCTCCACACACACACACACACAACCCACCCTCCACACACACACACACACACACAACCCACCCTCCACACACACACACACCCCACCCTCCACACACACATCCCACACGACACACACACACCCCACCCGACACACACACACACCCCACCCTCCACACACACACACACACACACACACAACCCACAGACACATCCCCGTCCACACAAACACCCTACTCCACACACACCCACATCCCCCCCTCCACACACACACACAACCCCACCTCCACACATACACACCCACACACCCCGCAACACACACACCCCACCCTCCACACTCACACACATACCCAACCCTCCACACACACACACACACACATAGCCCACCCTCCACACACACACACACCTCACCCTCCACGCACATCCACACCCCTCCACACACACACACACACACAGACACACACCACCCTCCACACATACACACCCACACACCCCGCAACACACACACCCCACCCTCCACACACACACACATCCCCCCCTCCACACACACACACATCCCCCCTCCACACACACATCCCTCCCTCCACACACACTCACATCCCCCCCTCCACACACACCTCCCCCCCTCCACACACACACACACATCCCCCCCTCCACACACACATCCCCCCCTCCACACACACACACATCCCCCCCTCCACACACACACACACACACCCCCCCCTCCACACACACACACACATCCACCCCTCCACACACACACACATCCACCCCTCCACACACACACACATCCACCCCTCCACACACACACACATCCCCCCCTCCACACACACACACATCCCCCCCTCCACACACACACATACCCCCCTCCACACACACACATATCCCCCCCTCCACACACACACACACAGACACAGACACACACACACACACACACACACACACACACATCCCCCCCCTCCACACACACACACACATCCCCCCCCTCCACACACATACACATCCCCCCCTCCACACACACACACACACACACACACACACACATCCCCCCCTCCACACACACACACACACATCCCCCCCCTCCACACAAACACACACATCCCCCCCCTCCACACACATACATCACCCCCTCCACACACACACACACACACACACATCCCCCCCTCCACACACACATCCCCCCCTCCACACTCACACACACATCCCCCCCTCCACACAAACATCCCCCCCTCCACACACACACACATCACCCCCTCCACACACACACATCCCCCCCTCCACACACACACATCCCCCCCTCCACACACACACATCCCCCCCTCCACACACACATCCCCCCCTCCACACACACATCCCCCCCTCCACACACACACACACATCCCCCCCTCCACACACAGACACAACCCACCCTCCACACACAGACACAACCCACCCTCCACACACACACACACACACACACACACACAACCCACCCTCCACACACACACACACACACACACACACACACAACCCACCCTCCACACACACACACACACACACACACATCCCCCCCTCCACACACACACACATCCCCCCCTCCACACACACCTCCCCCCCTCCACACACACACACATCCCCCCCTCCACACACACCTCCCCCCCTCCACACACACACACACATCCCCCCCTCCACACACACATCCCCCCCTCCACACACACACACATCCCCCCCACCACACACACACACACATCCCCCCCCTCCACACACACACACACACATCCCCCCCCTCCACACACACACACACATCCACCCCTCCACACACACACACATCCACCCCTCCACACACACACACATACCCCCCTCCACACACACACATATCCCCCCCTCCACACACACACACACCTCACCCTCCACGCACATCCACACCCCTCCACACACACACACACACACACACACACACACACACACACAGACACACACCACCCTCCACACATACACACCCACACACCCCGCAACACACACACCCCACCCTCCACACACACACACATCCCCCCCTCCACACACACACACATCCCCCCTCCACACACACATCCCTCCCTCCACACACACACACATCCCCCCCTCCACACACACCTCCCCCCCTCCACACACACACACACATCCCCCCCCTCCACACACACACACACATCCCCCCTCTCCACACACACACACATCCCCCCCTCCACACACACCTCCCCCCCTCCACACACACACACACATCCCCCCCCTCCACACACACACACACACATCCCCCCCCTCCACACACACACACATCCCCCCCTCCACACACACACACACACACACACACACACACACACACATCCCCCCCTCCACACACAC
>NC_081385.1:8631339-8636339 GCF_030684315.1 Stegostoma tigrinum | reverse complement strand
ACTCCCCACCCTCCACACACACACACTCCCCACCCTCCACAGACACACACACACACACACACACACACACACACAAACACACACACACTCCCCACCCTCCACCAACACACACACTCCCCACCCTCGACACACACACCCCACCCTCCACACACACACACACACCCCCACACACCCCCCCCACACATACACACCCCACCCTCCACACACACACCCACACAACCCCCCCACACATACACACCCCACCCTCCACACACACACCCACACAACCCCCCCACACATACACACCCCACCCTCCACACACACACCCACACACACACACACACTCCCCACCCTCCACCAACACACACACTCCCCACCCTCCACACACATACCCCACCCTCCACACACACACACACACACACAACCCCCCCCACACATACACACCCCACCCTCCAACAAACACACCCCACCCTCCACACACACACACACCCCACCCTCCACACGCACACACACCCCACCCTCCATACACACACTCCCCACCCTCCACACACACACACTTCCCACCCTCCACACTCACACACACACTCCCCACCCTCCACACACACACACACTCCCCACCCTCCACACACACGCACTCCCCACCCTCCACACACACGCACTCTCCACCCTCCACACACACGCACTCCCCACCCTCCACACACATACACACACTCCACACCCTCCACACACACACACACTCCCCACCCTCCACACACACACACACTCCCCACCCTCCACACACACACACTTCCCACCCTCCACACACACACACACACTCCACACCCTCCACACACACACACACTCCCCACCCTCCAAACACACACACTCCCCACCCTCCACACTCACACACAGACTCCCCACCCTCCACACACACACACACACTCCCCACCCTCCACACACACGCACTCCCCACCCTCCACACACACGCACTCCCCACCCTCCACACACATACACACACTCCACACCCTCCACACACACACACACTCCCCACCCTCCACACACATACACACACTTCACACCCTCCACACACACACACACTCCCCACCCTCCACCAACACACACACCACCCTCCACACACAGACCCACACACACAAACCCCCCGACACACACACACCACCCTCCACACACACACACACACCCCACCCACCACACACACACACACACACCCCACCCACCACACACACACACACACACCCCACCCACCACACACACACACCCCACCCACCACACACACACACACACACCCCACCCACCACACACACACACCCCACCCACCACACACACACACACCCCACCCACCACACACACACACACCCCACCCACCACACACACACACACCCCACCCACCACACACACACACACACACCCCATCCTCCACACACACACAAACACACACACACACACACACACCCCACACACACACACACCCCACCCACCACACACACACCCACCCCACCCACCACACACACACACACCCCACCCACCACACACACACCCCACCCACCACACACACACATCCCCCTCCACACAAACACACTACTCCACACACATCCCCCCCTCCACACACACAAACACCCCTCCAGACACACACACACAACACCCCTCCAGACACACACACACACAACCCCCCTCCAGACACACACACACACACACACACACAACCCCCCTCCAGACACACACACACACAACCCCCCTCCAGACACACACACACACACAACCCTTCTCCAGACACACACAAACACACACACACAACCCTCCTCCAGACACACACACCAACCCCCCTCCAGACACACACACACACAACCCCCCTCCAGACACACACACACAACCCCCCTACAGACACACACACACACAACCCCCCTCCAGACACACACACCCACACACACAACCCCCCTCCAGACACACACACACACAAACCCCCTCCAGACATACACACACACAACCCCCCTCCAGACACACACACACACAACCCCCCTCCAGACACACACACAAACACACCCCCTCCACACACACACAACCTCCACACACACTCACACACACCCTCCACACACACTCACACACAAACTCTCCCCACACTCCACACACACACTCCCCACCCTCCACACACACACACTCCCCACCCTCCGCACACACACACACTCCCCACCCTCCACACACACACACACTCCCCACCCTCCACACACACACACACTCTCCACCCTCCACACACACACACACACCCACACACACACACACACACCCCACCCTCCCCACACACACACACACACACACACACCCCACCCTCCCCACACACACACACTCCACCCTCCACACAAACACACACACCCACACACACCCCCGCACACATACACACACCACCCTCCACACACACACCCACACACCCCCCCGACACACACAAACACCCACCCCACCACACACACACACTCACCCCACCACATACACACACACACACACACACACCCACCCTCCACACACACACACACCCCACCCTCCACAAACACACACACACCCCACCCTCCACAAACACACACACACATACCCCACCCTCCACACACACACACACACACACACACACACACCCCAACCTCCACACACACACACACAACCCAACCTCCACACACACACACACACACCCCCACAAACACACACCCCACCCTCAACACACACACCCACACACCCCCACACACACACACACACCCCACCCTCCACACACACACACACACACACACACACACACACACACACTCCCCACCCTCCACCAACACACACACTCCCCACCCTCCACACACACACCCCACCCTCCACACACACACCCCACCCTCCACACACACACACACACCCCCACACACCCCCCCCACACATACACACCCCACCCTCCACACACACACCCACACAACCCCCCACACATACACACCCCACCCTCCACACACACACCCACACACACCCCCACACACACACACACCCCACCCTCCACACACACACACACACCCCACCCTCCACACACACACACACACACACACACACACACACACACACACACTCCCCACCCTCCACCAACACACACACTCCCCACCCTCCACACACACACCCCACCCTCCACACACACACACACAACCCTTCTCCAGACACACACACACACACACACACACACACACACACACACACACACACAACCCTCCTCCAGACACACACACACCAACCCCCCTCCAGACACACACACACACAACCCCCCTCCAGACACACACACACACAACCCCACTCCAGACATACACACACACAACCCCCCTCCAGACACACACACACACAACCCCCCTCCAGACACACACACAAACACACCCCCTCCACACACACACAACCTCCACACACACTCACACACACCCTCCACACACACTCACACACAAACTCTCCCCACACTCCACACACACACTCCCCACCCTCCACACACACACACTCCCCACCCTCCGCACACACACACACTCCACACCCTCCACACACACACACACTCCCCACCCTCCACACACACACACACACACACACACACACACACCCCACCCTCCACACACACACACACACACACACCCCACCCTCCACACACACACACACACACACACACACACACACCCCACCCTCCCCACACACACACACTCCACCCTCCACACAAACACACACACCCACACACACCCCCGCACACCACCCTCCACACACACACCCACACACCCCCCCGACACACACAAACACCCACCCCACCACACACACACACTCACCCCACCACATACACACACACACACACACCCACCCTAGCACACACACACACACACCCCACCCTCCACACACACACACACCCCACCCTCCACAAACACACACACACCCCACCCTCCACAAACACACACACACACACCCCACCCTCCACACACACACACACACACACACACACCCCACCCTCCACAAACACACACACACACCCCAACCTCCACACACACACACACCCCAACCTCCACACACACACACACAACCCAACCTCCACACACACACACACACACACCCCCCACACACACACACCCCACCCTCAACACACACACCCACACACCCCCACACACACACACACACACCACCCTCCACACACACACACTCCCCACCCTCCACACACACACACACACACACACACACACACACACACACACACACACACACTCCCCACCCTCCACCAACACACACACTCCCCACCCTCCACACACACACCCCACCCTCCACACACACACACACACCCCCACACACCCCCCCCACACATACACACCCCACTCTCCACACACACACCCACACACACCCCCCCACACACACACACACCCCACCCTCCACACACACACACACACCCCACCCTCCACACACACACACACACACACACACTCCCCACCCTCCACCAACACACACACTCCCCACCCTCCACACACACACCCCACCCTCCACACACACACACACACAACCCTTCTCCAGACACACACACACACACACACAACCCTCCTCCAGACACACACACACACACACACACACACACACACACAACCCTCCTCCAGACACACACACACCAACCCCCCTCCAGACACACACACACACAACCCTCCTCCAGACACACACACACCAACCCCACTCCAGACACACACACACACAACCCTTCTCCAGACACACACACACAACCCCCCTACAGACATACACACACACAACCCCCCTCCAGACACACACACACACACAACCCCCCTCCAGACACACACACACACACAACCCCCCTCCAGACAAACACACACACAACCCCCCTCCAGACATACACACACACACAACCCCCCTCCAGACACACACACACACAACCCCCCTCCAGACACACACACACACAACCCCCCTCCAGACACACACACAAACACACCCCCTCCACACACACACAACCTCCACACACACTCACACACACCCTCCACACACACTCACACACAAAC
>NC_081385.1:8491339-8621339 GCF_030684315.1 Stegostoma tigrinum | reverse complement strand
ACACACACACCCCACCCTCCACACACACACACACCCCACCCTCCACACACACCCCACCCTCCACACACACACACACATCCCACCCTCCACACACACACAAACACACACACACACACACACAGACACACACCCCACCCTCCACACACACACGCACACACAGACACACACCCCACCCTCCACACACACCCCACCCTCCACACACACCCACACCCCCCCCACACACACACACACACACACCCCACCCTCCACACACACATCCCCCTCCACACAAACACCCTCCTCCACACACACTTCCACACACCCCCCCACAAACACACACACAACCCCCCCACACACACACACACTCCACCCTCCACACACACACACACTCCACCCTCCACACACACACACAACCCACCCTCCACACACACACACAACCCACCCTCCACACACACACACACACACACAACCCACCCTCCACACACACACACACAACCCACCCTCCACACACACACACACACCGCACCCTCCACACACACACACACACCGCACCCTCCACACACACACACACACACACACACACACACACACACACACACACACACACACACACCCACCCTCCACACACACACCATTCTATGTTCTATATTTCAATTTCAGTAAGACTGACTACTGCATGGTCCTTGTGGATACAAGGTCCCGCCTTCACATTGAGAATACCCTTCATCATGTTGTGTGGCAGTATCATCGTGCTAAATGGGACAGACATCAAATAGATCGAGCGGCTCAACAGTAGGCATCCATGATGGGCTGACATCCTTCATAAGATAGAGTGGCTCAGAGGTTAGCACTGCTGCCTCACAGCACCAGGAATCCGGGTTCGATTCCAGCCTCAGGCACCTGTCTGTGTGGAGCTTACACATTGTCCCCACATCCGTGTGGGTGTCTCTGATTTTGCACCTCCCACAGTCCAAAAATGTGCAGGTTAGGTGAATTGGCCATGTGAAATTGATCCAACGTGTCCAAAGATGTACAGGCTAGATAGAGTAGCCATCATAAATGCAGAGCCATGGGGGTGGGTGTCAGGGTTTGGGTGTG
The DNA here is from genome assembly GCF_030684315.1 of Stegostoma tigrinum. Lineage (NCBI taxonomy): Eukaryota > Metazoa > Chordata > Chondrichthyes > Orectolobiformes > Stegostomatidae > Stegostoma > Stegostoma tigrinum. The sequence goes on along the minus strand of NC_081385.1, from coordinate 8,620,262 downwards.
ATGGTCTTTAGAGGTTTGGTGCAGACTTGACGGGTCAAATGGCCTCTTTCTGCACTGTGGGCATTCCATGGTTCGATGATTCTGTGAGGTGCTGTGGACGATCAACAGCACAGAATCATGCTCCAACCCAATATGCAACCACACGGCCCAGCATATTCCCAACTCAATGGCTGCCATTGAGCCAGAGAATCAACCCTGGTTTAATGGAGAGTGTAGGAGGACATGTTAAAAATGAGGTGACAACCCGGTGAAGTTACCACACAGAACTACTTGTGTGCCAAATTGTATAAGAAGCAACTGGAAACCTAGGATGAACCAGGAAATGCACTCCCTACCAAAGACCAGGCATACAGCATTTAGGTCGAATGGTCCAGATCTATACAGAAAATCCAGATACAACCTCCACAAAGACATCAGAGACACAAAGAGACAGTACTGGACCAACTTAGAGACCCAAACCAACCATATGGACTGCCACCACCTAATGCAAGGCTTGAACAACATAACAGGATATAAAGTGAAGCAGACAAACACATATCCCTCCCTAATGTGCTCAATGCTTTCTATCTGCCCCCCGGCAGCCCAGATGCACCTATTTCCTCTGTCACCTTTATAGATAGATATCAGATTGGTCTTCCCGTGAATCGACCGAAGGAAAGCGACAGGCCCGCACAGAGTCCCCGGCCAAAAATTCAGATCCTGTGAAGACCAGCTGGTGGAAGTATTCTGTGACATCTTCAACCTCTCAGTGCTACAAGCCAAAGCCCCCAACCACTTCAGGGAGACTACCATCATCCCAGTACCTAAGAAAGTACAGGCAACATGGCTTGATGACTATTGCCCAGTGGCTCTGACCTCTATCATTATGAAGTGCTTTGAGCGGCTGGTCATGGCCTACGAAGACTCCAGTCTCCCAGCCTGCCTTGAACTCCTGCAATTTGCCTAATGATGTAACAGATCCACAGCGGATACCATTTCCCTAGTCCTGCACTCATCTCTCGAACATAGGGACAACAAGGATGCCTACATTAAACTCCTGTTCATTGGTTTCAGCGCCATCTTCAGCACCAATATCCCAGGCTGATCACAAAACTATGAGACCTAAGTCTTGGTTCTGCTCTCTGCAACTGGATCCTCAGCTTCCTGACCCACAGGCTGCAATCAGTGAAGGTTAGACAACTGCACTTCCTGAACACTGAAGCCCCAAACCCTCAGCTGTGCTCTGTACACCCTGCCAAATTACAAACAAACACCCTAACCACTTCTGTCAGGCAGAAGATACAGAAGATGAACACATAAACTGGAAGGTTCAAAAATAGCTTCTTCCCTGCCATTATTAAACTGATGAATGGACTCTCTAACTTCAAATAATGCTGATCTTGTTAATGCTGATCTTGCCAAACACCCAGTGTAACCTGTATACCTTACTCTGTCAAAGTTTTTATTTCAACCTATGATCTGTGTGTCCTTGTTTACTATGATCTGCCCTTACTGCTCACAAACAAAGCTTTTCACTGTACTTAGGTACATGTGACAATAAATCAAAACCAATGATAGACAGATCTAAGCAATCAAACAACCAATAGCTCAGATTTCAGCTCTGCAGTGAATAGAGAACGATTAAACAACTCACTGGAGGGAGAAGCTCTACAAGTACACCCACCCTCCATGATGGACAAGCAAATCAGTGCAAAATGAAAGGCTGGAGCATCCGCAGCAATCTTCAGCCAGAAGTGCCAGGTAGATGATGTATCCTGGCCTTGTCCAATGGGCCCCAGCATCTCAGAAATCAATCTTCAGCGAAGTGGATTCACTCCAAGTTATATCAACACATAGTTAGAGGCACAGGATACTGCAAAGGCTATGAGCCCTGACAACAGTCCGGCAATAGTACTGAAGACTTGTGCTCCGGATCTTGCCACTGCCCTCGCTGAGCCCTTCCAGTACAGTTACAAGCATGGTATTTCCCTGACAATGAAATCCGTCTCATCAGTCTCCTCTCAATCATCAACAAAGTGATGGAAGGTGTCATCAGCAGTGCTATCAAGCAGCACCTGCTTCACAACAACTTGCTCGGTGACTTCCAGCTTAGGTTCCACTAGTGACACTCAGCTCTAGATCTCATTACAGCCTTGGCTCAAACATAGACAAAAGAACTAAATTGCAGAGTTGAGGTGAGACTGATAGCTTTGACATCAAGATTGAATTTGACCAAACGAGGCATCAAGAGCCCATATAAAACTGGAATCAATGAGAATTGTGGTGGCAGGGGGGGAGTTGGGGAGGTGTGGTGGGGAACAAAGTCATAACCTGACACATAGGAAGATGGCTGTGGTTCTTGAACATCAGTCATGTCAGCTCCAGGATGTCTCTGCAAGAGTTCCTCAGGGTAGTGTGTCCTAGGCCCAACCATCTTCAACTGTTTCATCGATGACCTTCCCTCCATCATAGATCAAAAATGGGGATGTTCACTGATGACTGCACAACGTTCAGCACCATTTGCAACTCCTCAGGTACCAAAGCAGTCCATGTTCAAATGCGACAAGATCTTGTCAATATCCAGGTTTGGGCTGACCTGTGGCAGGTAGCTACACACAAATGCCAGGCAATGACAATCTCCAGCAAGAGACAATTCAACCACTGTCCCTTGATATTCAATGGTGTTACCATCACTGACTCCCTGGATATCAATATCCTCACCATATAAATATAATACAAGAGCAGGTCAGAGGCTAGGAATACGGACCATAAGTAACTCACCTCATCCCTCCCAAAGCCTGTCCACCATTTACAAGGCAGGAATCAGGAATGTGATGGAATACTCCCCTATTGCCCAAATGAGTGAATCTTCAACAACCCTCAAGAAGTCTGACACAATTCAGGACAAAGCAGCCCACTTGACTGGCACCACATCCATAGTATCCACTCTCTCCAATACTAATGCTCACTAGTAGTAGAGAGTACTATCTACAAGATACACTTCAGGAATTCACCAAAGATCTTTAGGCAGCACCTTCCAAAGCGACGCTCACTTCTATCTAGAATAACAATAGCAGTTGATACATGGGAATATCACCATTTGCAAGTTGCCCTCTAAGCTACTCAATATCCTTACTTGGAAATATATCGCCATTCCTTCACTGTCGCTGGGTCAAAATCTTGAAATTCATTCCCTCAGGGCACTGTGGGTCTACATCAACTGGAACAGTTCAAGAAAGCAGCTCATCATCAACTTCTCAAGACCAACTAGGGATGAGCAATGAATGCTGGTCCAGTCAGCAATGGCCACATCAAATGAGTGAATGAATAAATATAAATTAAGGGATATGGAAGATTATTTGGAATAGAAAGCTGACTTATGGTTCAAGGAAGCCAATGTCACTTCTCCTCAGAACTCTTGAAAGGGCGGCACAGTGGCTCAGTGGTTAGTATTGCAGCCTCACAGTGCCAGGGACCCAGGTTCGATTCCCGCCTCCGGCGACTATCTGTGTGGAGTTTGCACATTCTCCCTGCGTCTGCATGGGTCTCCTCCGGGTGCTCTGGTTTTCTCCCACAGTCCAAAGATGTGCAGGTTAGGTGGATTGGCCATGCTAAAATTGTCCGTAGTGTTCAGGGGTGTGAGGGTTATAGGGGGATGGGTCTGGGTGGGATGCTCCAAGGGGCAGTGTGGACTTGTTGGGCCGAAGGGCCTGTTTCCACACTGTAGGGAATCTAATCTGAAAAGCAAAATGGAAAGTCCATCATTAGGGAAGAAAACTGCCATCCTTACCAGGTCTGGCCTACATGTGACTCCAGTTCAGAGATAACAGGAACTGCAGATGCTGGAGAATCCAAGATAACAAGGGGCAGAGATGGATGAACACAGCAGGCCAAGCAGCATCACAGGAGCAGGAAGGCTGACGTTTTGGGCCTAGACCCATCATCAGAAATGGGGGCGGGGAAGGGGGTTCTGAAATAAATAGGGAGAGGGGGGGAGGCAGATAGAAGATAGATTCTCCAGCATCTGCAGTTCCTATTATCTCTGATACAATTTTAACCCCACTGAGAAGCCTCTTCTAAGGATGCCTACCTTGAAGTAGATACCCTCTTCCCTCCAGACAAACCTCAGGGGATCTCTCTCCCACTGCAACTCTCTCGTCCATTCCCGCCTCTTCGACTTGTCTGTCTCCACTCCACCTATCTTCTCCTCTATCCATCTTCTGTCTGCCTCCCCCTCCACCCACTGCATCCCAAAACCAGTCCAACCTGTCTCCGCCTCCCTAACCTGTTCTTCCTCTCACCCATCCCATCCTCCCACCCCAAGCCGCACCCCCATCTACCTACTAACCTCATCCCACCTCCTTGACCTGTCCGTCTTCCCTGGACTGACCTATCCCCTCCCTACCTCCCCACCTATACTCTCTCCACCTATCTTCTTTTCTCTCCATCTTCGGTCTGCCTCCCCCTCTCTCCCTATTTATTCCAGTTCCCTCTCCCCATCCCCCTCTCTGATGAAGGGTCTAGGCCCGAAACATCAGCTTTTGTGCTCCTGAGATGCTGCTTGGCCTGCTGTGTTCATCCAGCCTCACATTTTGTTGTCAAGGATTGATTGCCTTCAGATTTCCAAGCTTAGTTCAAGTGTCATGCCGTTTTGAATGGTATCTTGAATTGGTGCCTGATTGCATTATCACATGAATAGAACAGCAAGAAACCACACCCTCTTGATTACAAACAATTATTCTGATGAATAGGGTCATCTGTAGCCCTGAAACTGCATTAACCAACAAACCTTTTGCTCATTTTGTAACCCAAAAATGGAATTTCTTTTTAATTTTAGATTTTTTTCAGGCAGATCCAATATGCTTTGGCATTATAATAAAAGGTCTTTGCAGGGTTAAAAGCTACATTTGACAAACGAGCAAATTACTATCTTGCCAAAATTCATGCATTATTTCACTTGCTGCTCTTCAGAAAAAAAAACTCATATTTTGTAGGTAGCAGTAAACAATTAGTCCTTGCTAGTCATTACACTTGTAATTGTCAACAGACTTTTCATGGACTTCTACAGTGTGAATGTAGTAATTAAAGTTAAAACAGAATGCACCTCTTTTGGGGATCCAGCATCTATGCTAAATGGGCACAAAGTTTACACACACAAAAACTGAAACTGCTGGAAAAGCACAGCAGGTCTGGCGGTATCTGTGAAGAGAAATCAGAGTTAACTCTGTCGAGTGATCTTTCCTCAGAACAGTTCTGAGCTTTTCCTGCAATTTCCATTTTTGTTTCTGATCACCAGCTTCCACAGTGATTTCGATTTTTACAAAGCTTAGACACCTGGAAACAAAGACAGGATCAACTGGAACTGTTGACAATCTCTCTATCTCTCTGATTTTGGACAGAGAGATTTTGTAGAAACAAATTTTAATATAATTTATCTTAGAAACTGAATTTGAACCTAGGTGCCAGAGTGGCTCAGTGGTTAGCAGTGCCGACTCACAACACCAGGGAGCCAGGTTTAATTACACCCTCAGGAGACTGTTTTGGGGTTTACCCATGTCTGTGTGGGTTTCCTTTGGGTGCTCTGGTTTCCTCCCACAGTCAAAAGATGTGCAGGTTAGGCGGATTGGCCATGCTAAATTGCTCAAAGTGTTCAGGGATATGCAAGCTAAGTGGTTTAGCTATAGGAAAACCAGGCTTACAGGGATAGGGTGGGTCTGAATGGGCTGCTCTTCAGAGGGTTAGTGTGGACTCAGTGGGTAGAATGGCCTGCTTCCATGCTGCAGGGATTCTACAATCTATCATGTATCAATTGGACGACTTCTACAAGTGAACAGCATAAACAGATGAACATCAAGCTTCAGTCAGAAGTTTAAAGTATTGGCAGAGATCTGTAGCTTGGGTTGTAGATGAGGTTGTTGACTTATTCGCCCAACTGACTCGTTTTTGTTATGACACTTCATCACCACGCGGGGTGACATCATCAATGAAGCCTCTGATGAAGTGATTTTATTTTACTCTGCTTGCAATATATACTGTCCAGTCATTATGATGCGTACAGTCATGTCCAGTTTTGATATGTAAGGGTTTATATATGGGTCCAATTCTATATCTTTGTTGATTGAAGTATGGGTGGAGAACCAAGCCTCTAGGAATTCCCATGCGTGTCTATGTTTGGCTTGAGCTACTATGGTCAATTTGTCCCACTCTCCACCCAAATGGGACAAAGTAACCATAGTAACTCAAGCCAAACACAGATATGCACAGGAATTCCTAGAGGTTTGGCTCACCACCCATGCTTCAAATCAACAATCGTATAGAATTGGACCCCATATATAAACTCATATAGATCAAAACCAGGAATGACAGCACTCACCATAATGGACCAAACAGTATAAATTCCATGTGGAGTATAATAACATCGCATCATCGGAGGCTCCACTGATGATGTCACCTAGTAAGGTGACAAAACCTCTGAACAAAAACAAGCCAACCTGGCGAACAAGTCAACAACCTCATTCAGTTAGATGGATCAAATTATGTTCTTTTTTGGCTTAGAGAAACATCCATAATTCGAAGAAACCTTTTGTAGAAATCTCTGCAGAAGCTCGATGTGTAAAACAAATGCTCCTGAAGAAAGGTATCACTTAGAACTCTTAAACAGATTACCTCAGTGCAAGGAATTTAATTTGAAAGTTCTAATCCAGAAGTGTTTGGTTAAATTAAAATGCAGAAAAGTTTATGCGAAGCTTATTCACAAATTTAATTCCCATCAAAATTGTAAGTCTATTCATACTTGATTCTTTGGCACAGTCCAATAACGTAAAAGGTCAGCACAGACTGGGGAGTTTCCAAATGAAATTTCTGCAGTTTTGTGTACAACGTATTGAATTTTAATATAATTTCATATATTGTCCGTAGTATTGCCTTCGGTCTTCCAAAATTTGTCACAAATAATGATTACAATTACTCAATAAATCATTTTTTAAAAAATAAATGTTATCCACAGAAGTTAACAATCTATTCAAAATATTCACGATGGTCACATTCTGAGAGAGAAAAAAAATGTTCCCGTATGATAATGCAAGTGTTAAGGCCAGATCTCATTGCCTCTTTGATAAAGAAAAAACCCATTGGGGTGGCTTAATTGTTCCACTGGTGTTAAATCTCACTTTCCGAAAACAATGGTGATCATACACCAAAACTTTACATTTTGACTCAACCAACCTAGAATAACAATGTTATATATGAGAATGTAAATGTATTTGAATAGAATTCAAATCCACACTTTTCTGTGAGAATTAAAACTCTCACTCCACTGATTACTACGTCCCACATTAATACAACCAATTCAAACCCTGTTAATTCTTAGTTAACATATCCACCTCTTGTTGCAATTTATTAAGTCTCAAGTATTCCTTCAGATCATATTAGATGATAACATACATTAAATGATGAAGGTTGACCTGCTCACTGTTTGTAGCATTTTTGCTCCCTAATTTCTGGACATGGTTCAGAAGAGTACGACAAAGCTTAAAATCATGATCTCTGCCATGAATAGGACATAATTTTCCCAAGGCAGTAGGCTGCTCACCAACTAGTAAGCAACACCAACCAGCACAGTTAATGATAAAGTAGAAGATGACATGGGTCACTGAGGTGTTGCACATCACTTCCTCATTCTATCCCCTGTGAGTGGACTGCAGACCAAAAGGTGGGAAAATATATTAAAATGGAAAAAAAATTAAAAAAGAAATTTCCAGAAACGGAAAGAAAACTTTCGGCTCACTGGCTGCTTTTGACAAACTCAGTGCATTTGGTGTTCTTTCAATTCTGCTCCACTCATTTACCCACCGTAACAGTCACAAGTTCATCAAAACATGGGGTGCGATGGAAGCAAAGGCACAGGATAGAAGAACATAATGGTGCCTTACTCAAAAGAACCCTTCATTTCTGACAGTAACATTATAAGTGGTTTCAAAATTTACTTATTTCAATGATCAATAAACAGATCACTGATTTTAAAAATTGACAATGATAGGTCTAAAACCAGTTCCTCACGGATAGATGTCTGGCACAAAGCTACCACTGACTTGGCACTAATTAGCAATTAATTTGCAACCTCTCACATAGAGGCAGTTCATTGGCAAGGAAAATATTGTACTGGTGTGAAAGAGATCTCTTCTGAGAGAGGGCTGAGCACATGGCTAGAGCACAATACAGGAACATTGGATACAGCTATCTGGTACCCAAAGTAGAAGGAAGGACTTTCATTCTTGTGCATTAATATTGACAAATCTGCAAGCAAATTTTCCTTGAAATTGTGCACGTGCAGCAGCACAGTAACAAAGACAATATTGGGTAGGCCTGTAAAAATTAACCCGTTTCCAATACGATGTGCGCGGCCATGCAAAGAGTTTTAAATACCGCACACTTAAAAGGATAGGCTACATGAAAAAAAAATTGAAGGGGACTTTGCTTTGATGGACTAAATATTTTTAAGACATTTCAGAAAGTTTGCAAAAATTTAAAAAGATGAAACACCAGAATAACTGTTCAGCAGTCATGAACAAAGGGTTTGAACTCTCACTGTTCACTACAGATTGTAAATGTAATCAGAAAATGAGAAATTCAAATCATGGGATTAATTACAATACTGTACACAATGTACTTACAATATCATAGACCTTGGCATTGCAGCCTTTGAAGGTTCATTTCTTATATTCTACATTTTTTTCTAAACAACCTGTTCTGAGATATTATTACACAACTTTGGAGCAGAGAGAATTTTGGTTGAATATTAGTCTAACCTTTGCAGCACTTGGGAAATACAAGCAACCAAATGAGAGCACCAGATTTACAGATTACTGGCATTCAAAATCTAGGGTAATTCAGAATGCTTAAAGGACTCTAATGTTGAGTAATCTTTATTACACTGATCCTTAGTCAAAGTACTGGATTTAGTTCAAATTTAACGTGGCAATCCTATTCTGTGTAATACCAGATCTATTTTACGATTAATTGTGGCTATCAAATGGGCTAAGATTGTTCAAAACATGAGAAACAACAGTTGCCAACCCAAACAGAAAAGTTTCAACCTGATTCAAAAGAGGTATAGACGATCTAGTAATAATTAAGGGATACTAATCATTCAGTTAATCGGTTGAGGAAGTATTTGCTTCTTAAATCACAAAGTTCAGAATAAACTAGAAACAAAAACAAAATACAAAATGGCATCTTTCTAAAAGTTTTGCAATGGCCATGTTGACTGCCAAAGTGTAGCACATTCCCACCTTCAATATGAAGTTAACTATTAGTAGAGAGGATGTAATTGCACCTGTGGCTTCTTATCATCCATGTCAGTTAGAATAAGTGGAATTGAAATTTCTATTAATATGTAACTGAAGATCCTTGAATATAATCTGTCCAACGTACAATTCTAGTAAATGATATATAATTTCATCGTTCTGCATTTCCCAAATTCTAGGTAAGCTTTATTTCACAATTTAACAATTCTAGAATATATATAAGCAGCAACTATCTTACTTACAGTTTCTTCTGCCTTTCCATTACTCTCTGCCTGATGGTCCTCAATTCTAAGATTCCAATTAGTGCTATTGCATGCCTCTTGATCAAAATTCACAACAGAATCTTCTTCCAAACCTGTTAATCCAGTTAGAACGGCTACTCCAGAAGCTGGTCCAGTTTGAAGGCATAACTGTGAGTTCAAAAAGGCTGCTTGTCCGCACCCTGTACATTCAGCTATTTCATGCAGCCCATCTATAGATCCTGCAACTCCATGTTCAACTCCAATAATTTCATCCTCACTATGTGAGGTAGCTAAAAGAATCGGATGAGGTTCGTAGTTACAAACATCCGAATGAAATCCATAATCAATATCTTCACTTTGATTGTTACATAGATCAGGAGTTTGTCCGCCTTGTGTAATTTTCTCTATGCTTTCAGGAAGTTCTCTATTAATTTCTCTGTTTGCTTTTACTTTTTTGAGAATTTCCTGGTAAAATCTCTGATCCTCTGAATAAGAATCTTCCTCACATTCCTTGCAGACTGAACTGTGAAGCCAGCTGTCACAAGCAATGGCACTATTTTCTTTCAGGAATGCATGTGAAGATGACAAGCTGTCAAATTCTTTTCCTGAATTGTTCAAGTTCGGCTCATTGAAGTAGTTATGAACATCACAATCTACATTGGCTATGGTGACATTTTTCTCTGATTTAAAATCCTTGTCCTGTTCAAGAATATCATACATACTCTGATCAGCTTTCTGTGGCACATGATTCAAAGAAGTTGAAATAAAAGAATTTCTATCAACTTTTTCCGTAACTAAGTCTTTGTTAACTAATTCACTCAAATTTGATTCTGGAATATTAACTTGGTTCAATGTTTTCATTGTATTGCCTTCTGTATCATGAAGTTTTTCTATGGTTAAGACTTTGCATAAGCAGCCAATTGGTTTAAGTTTGATGTTTCCAGTTGCTGGATTCTCAAATAGTTCAGTGGTTTGTCCATTTTGCACAGTTTTGGAGTCTTGCAGCCTGGGCTCACTTATTACCCTATCAAATTTGTTCTGATCAGTTTGCACCTTTGTAATCAAGCACTCTTCAACACTTAATGTTGACATCTTTAAGTACTCACTTTGTGGCATATTAGCTTTACAGCCAGGATTGCAACATGAATTTTGTGTGTCACAAACTGGCAAGACAACAACCCCCTCTGGCAAGTTTTCATTAACTTGGTCTTCTTCTATAATACTCTGTGGTATCTCATCAATTGGTTGTTTATTCTGAATTGGATTACTTCTCTGAAGATTTTCAATGGATATTTTCTCGTTTTCTGGATTACTGAATACAATTACCTGCTCCTTAAGTGCAAGTGACATTCTTTTGTTGTCAGGCTGTAGCGTTTCTGCAAACTTCTCACACTTTGTTGACTTTGATATGTTAGCTGGCTCTTTACTTATTACATCTCCTATGCTCATTCTATCCAAATTGAAATCAGAGAAACTCCAGCATTTACCTGCCTCAGGACCCTTCCTGGTTTCTTCCGGCCTATCCAGACCACTGCGACAAGCTAGAAGTCTTGGACTGAAAGAAACCGTTCTTCCTAGAATTTTCTCGAGGTCTGCAAATATTTTTTTATTAAAATTTTCTCTTTTAAGAGTTTGTAGATTACTTGGGAAATTGACAGTTAGAGATTTATTGACTAGAAATGGCTTCAAAGATGGTTGCAAGGACCTGACCTCTTTCTGGTCTGTATCATCAATCCTAATCTGTGTATCAGGAAAACACTCAAGACTTGTAAAATGGTGAGGAGGATCGTGAGCTAGGTTACAATAAGATGAAGGAGGAAGTATTCCTGGTTCTAACTCGTTTCCCTAAACAAAGGATAAAAAAAGGCTTGAATATGTAATTCAGCTTGGAGATATTTTAAATATTTCCTCTCCTAACTATGAATTATGTTACATGCTGCTACTCAGTTTATGATTATCGAAATTTGTAGAGAGGCTAATTCCCTTTTGCCCAATACTTCATGAAAGTGAACAAACCTCTACAATGATAGCCATAATTGTATCTGGAATCCCAAAGTAAGTGGGAATTGTTTGCAAATAATCAGTTTACAATACAGAATAGAGTGGAGGAAGGCTGGACACATTGCGGTTAGCATTTTAGGCTGGCTTATTTTGCTATAACTTCTTTTTTCCACGTATTATGCACTTAAAAACTGACAAAAGCACAGAAAAAAAATACTAGCAGAGGTGCTGAATAAAAACTGGTTTTAAAAGATTACTTGTGCTTCGCTTAAAGCTGTTAATAGTAGCTCTGTTCCATTGTAAGACTATTTTTCACTTCAGCATTTAGACCATTGGACCATAAGACAAAGGAGCAGAATGAGACCATTCGCCCCATAGTCTCTGCTCTGTCATTTAATCATGGGTGTTATGTTTCTCAGCTCCATTCTGATGCCTTTTCTCTGAAACCCACGATCCATTTACTAACCAAAAATCTACCAGTTTCAAAGACTTGGCCTTAACAGCCCTTTGCAGCAATGAGTTCCACATATTCAACACCCTCAGACTCAAGAAACTTCACTTCACCTCAGTTCCAAAGGATTGTCCCTTCACTCTGAGGTTGAATCCTTGGGTTTTAGTCTCTCCTACTATTGGAAACTTCTTCTCCATGTCCAGTCTATCCAGGCGTCTCAGTATTTTGCAAGCTTCAATCAGACCCGTCTTATCTTTCTGAACTCCGGGTATAGATGCAGAGTCCTCAATCATTCCTCATATGACAAGCCCTTCATTCCTGGGATCATTCTTTCGCCACTGGAACCCCTCCAAGGCTAGCACTTCCCTCATTGGACACATGGCCCAAAACCGCTCACAACATTCCAAATGCAGTCTGACCAGAGCTTTATACAGACTAACAGTACTTCTCCACTTTTATATTTTCACTCTCTCACAATAAATGCTAACATTGCATTTGCCTTCTTAACTGCCAAGTGAATCTAAGCGTGTACCTGAAGAGAATCTGGAACTAGGTTTCCTACGTCCCTTTGTGCTTCAGATTTCTGAAGTCTTTCAATCATTTAGAAAACTGTGTATGCCACTATTCTTCCCATCAAAGTAGATAACCTCACACTTTCCAACGTTGTATTCCACCTGCCACTTCTTTGTCCATTCTCTATCTTGTCAAGCCCTTCTGCAGCCTCCCTGCTTTCTCAAAACTCGCTCTTAGTGTCATCTGCAAACCTAGCACTAATGTCTTCAGTTCCTTCATCCAAATTGTTAAAGTATAACGAGAATCGTTGTGGTCCCAACACTGATCCCTGCAGAACTCCACTAGTCACTGACTGCCATCTTCAAAATGACCCTTTTATCACCATTCTCTACCTTCTGAATGTCAGCCAATCCTCTATCCATGCCACTGCCTTTCCTCTAACACCAGGGCTCATCTTATTTAGCAGCCTCTTATAGGACACCTTGTCAAATGCCTTCCAAATAGATACATCATTGGCTCTCCTTTGTTTAACATGTCCGTTATCTCCTCAAAGAATTCCACCAGACTTGTAAGGCATGACCTGCCTTCGATGAAGCCATGCTGACTCAGCTCTCTTTTACTATACATTTCCAAATATTCCACAATCTCATCCTTAATAACAGTTTCTAAAATCTTACCAACAACCAAGGTCAGGTTACCCTGTCTGTAATTTCCCATCTTCTCCCTCTCTCCCTTTATAAACAGTATGACATTTGTCATTTTTCAGTCCTCTGGGACTCTGAGTCCAGTATTCCTGAAAGATCACCACCTCCACAATCTCCTCAGCTATCTCCTTCAAAACCCTGGGGCATAGCCTGGGTGATTTATTCACCTTCATACCTGTCAGCTTCCCCAGCAATTTCTCCTTGCGATCCACGTAGTCATTACAAATAAATAGGCAAATCCAAAACTTTAAAACCTGCAGAAGTCCAATTAGACCAATAATTTATAGATTAGAGAATGAGTTAGGTGTCAACATTGCTCCTTAAATGACATGGAGTCCTACAATTTTAAAATCCAAATTCTCATGTTCTTGACGAAGTTAAAATTTGTAGGAGAACAAATTCTAGTTCGGTAAATTAGGAACAAAAGATACTGGAAATCTCACGAGGTGAGGCAGCATCTACAAAGAGGTGAACAAAAGCAATGTTTTACGTTCATGATACTTGTCTTTTTGATACTCTGATGAAAGGTCATTCACCCAAAACATTCTTGAAACATTAACTCTTTCCATCTCTGCACAGACGTTGTCTGACCTGCTGAGGCTTCCAGCGTTTTATGTCAAAAATGTAGATGTAATTCTTTAGTTCTGTGCTGAAGCAGAGCACTGCCTGGAATAGTGTGTCAGGGCCACTAGTGCAGTAATCCTGTCTGCAGCTGTCTCTGCTTTGTGGCTGCAGCTTTGCCATCTGAATGTAAAATCATCTTCACTTTTTAAAATTATCATATTTGCAAAGATTTACAATTCAGCATATTAATAAAATTTTTAAAATGTATATACTTATTTTAATAGTCATGCTAACTTGCATGTGACAAAGGCTCACATAATCACCTAGACCTCTGTCTATGATAAATAATTGGAACTTGAAATGACAATATTTGCAACTCTTGTATCACATTTTGTCAGATTTCCCCTCTGAAAAACAACTAGAAAAAATAGGGATTGCAGTTCATACGTGAATGAGTTACTTTGTGGAAAGCAATGCTTCATTCAGTCTTAATGCTAATTAACTACGAACTGTGAATACTAATCGAAAAAAGTGGTAGTTCAAGGCACCAAAGACATGATTGCATTGAAGACTGAAGAGGATTTTCAAGTCTTTACTAAATTACTTTGATACCAGCTACTTACGTTGCACAAGTACAAATAAAATTTCAATTTAATATTTCTTTGGTGCCTCAAAAGGGAGTTAGAAGAAAAAAAAGCCATATCTAATGGCTCTGTCCATTTATACAGCAAGAAGCTGAGTCACAGCAAGTACACCTATGTAGAAACATATGCAAATTACATCAGGGAAACAGGCCATTCTGCCCAAATTCATCTACATATGCACAAGTTTGATCACAGTGTGCTAAATCAACTCAGTTAGTGAGGCATTACAATTCATCTAAATACCATGAGGGTAGGGGAAAGCAGATTCAAGGCAGTTTGACCAGGTCCCCAATCCAAAATTATTATTCAAAAAATTGCTAAAAGCACGCAATTGTGAAATAACAAGTGAGCTCGGGACTTAGCAACAGCTTGCTAATGATCATCTACAAAGCTCTGACATAGGACATGCCACTTCTTTGAGATAGCCACCAGCACCTGTGAAACTGTACAGCAGTGAGGAGGTCAATACCTTTTAACAGGAAAGAAAGTAAAGGTGGAATTACAACAGACAAAGACGGAGAAGTAAAAAACAATGCACAGTTGACATAACTAAATTAAGACTCACTGTGGCAGATTTAAGTTGCTCTTTTTCTTTCTTTTCTTTTTTTTCCTTCTTTTTCTTTTCTTTCTTTTTGCTTCCACTCAGAGCAAGCAATTTTTCACGCTCCAAAGAAACCAGATTTCGGTACTGTTCATCACATGGATGATCCCAAGTTGACTGGCCCGATACAAAGTTAAAGTAATAGACATCTCCAGTGACATCTTGGCTGCCTCGGACAAGACAAAGTAATCATGCAAAAATGTATTTTTTTGAACCATCTCCAAAATCCATGATAATCTAGCTTTTCATATTATGGTACCATGCCAATCATCACTGACACACAGAAAGCAAAATTAGACAAAGGAATTCGTATTGAGAAAGTAATAACAAAATTTCAGTATACCCAAAGTGAGTTATGAAACAGTAGCAGATGTATTTTGGTTTACAAAAATACTTGTGCAAAGTTACAACTTAGTCCGACTACAAAAAAAAAGCTGTGTTTCACATATTTTTAGTTTTAGTTTGAATTTACTCAGGTTATTGAGGCTAAATTTGAAATGTTCTTGTACAATAAGTAATCTTTGAGGAGGTGGAATTGGTGACACAGTGAAACGACCATGACAGAGGAAGTTAAAGGAACATTTATTCTGTTTAACACACTTCAGAGAAAACTGGATGAGCGCCTGCCAAGAAAATAAACAAGACAAGCTGGAGAAAGTGTGAGAAACAGAAAGTGTAGCTAGCTCAAGCTGCAGGGCTCACAATGGGTCAAATAACTCCATTCATTCTCCACTGCAACTTCTACCAGTTGATCGAATTAGATAAATTGTAACTGCAATTATTAAATAGAAAACTGGTGAGATGTAATTTAGAATTCTGTGTTCAGTTCATGGTGCTCTATTTTTGGAAAGACTACAATGGATGTATGCCAACAATTTTTCAGGGTAACCCATTTAGGGGCCGTGCGGCCGTCCGGACTCAATATCCAGTTCAATAATTTTAAACTCTCCCATGTTCCAGTCCCCCACATCACACACCAGGCCTTGTTATCACATGGCCTACCATTTCACACTACCGTTAGCCACTAACAGTGTCCATTAACATCTATTCACCCTCTTAGCCAGATTGTTATCATCTTCTTTGTCTACCCAACTGTTCTTCTCTCTCACTGAACTCTATCCTTACCTGAGATAATGGGAACTGCAGATGCTGGAGATTCCAAGATAATAAAATGTGAGGCTGGATGAACACAGCAGGCCAAGCAGCATCTCAGGAGCACAAAAGCTGACGTTTCGGGCCTAGAGCTCTCTGATGAAGGGTCTAGGCCCGAAACGTCAGCTTTTGTGCTCCTGAGATGCTGCTTGGCCTGCTGTGTTCATCCAGCCTCACATTTTATTATCTATCCTTACCTATTGTTTACTCCTCACACCCTTCCCCTACTCTATCTTTTGCTTATAAACTAACACTTTCCTAGCTACCATCAGTTCTGAGGAAGGGTCACCAGGCCTGAAATGTTAAGTCTGATTTCTCTCCACAGATGCAGCCAGGCCTGCTGAGCTTTGCCAGCAATCTCAATTTTTCAGGGTCATTGAGATGAATCGACTTGGCTACAATGACAGATCACGTAAATTAATTCCACACTGGCTGAAGGATGGGCCAGAATATGGAGACTGCAATGTTGTAATTAATCCGCTGATCAGTTTGGATGCAATTTGTCCATTGAGAGTGTCTTATGCATAAAATTAACTCCAGTTGAGAAAACGCGGAGAATGACGAAGTATAATGCTACAGTAAACTTGTTTTCCCAAATATGCAAAAGAAGGGAGAAAAATACATCTTTAATGACAACTGATTACAAATTTAGGCTAATTCAAACACAACATTTTTAAAGCTTAATCTGCAGATGAAATATAAATTTTGATCAATTTTTAATGCCATTTAAGATCAATTCATCACATTATAAATTACTATACTGTGTTTCAAATTTTAAGTGGAATATGACTTTATTAACTGATTTTATGCAGGCTGCACTGAACTTCAAAATGGTGTATTTATGACTAAACAAACACTGTCTATTCTATACTGAAACTTATAATTAAGCAATAAATGTCAGGAGCCCAGAGTATACAAAGGAATAAATGGCTCCTGTGTGCTTCCTGGCACTTAATCATCAGGCAGCAGCTGTTTTTATTTTTTGCCAGGTGAACACTAGACTGCCAAAATTTATTGCTGATTGTTTCATTTGAATTTTTAGAATGTGTGGATTTTTAATTTATTAGTTAGAATGTAAACATTATAAAGATTCTGTATAACATCAATACAGTCGTTTACATAAAACCAACTTGGATACTCTCACCAATTCCTCCCATTCCTCTACTTTCCCTTTTTGCAATTCTTCCCTTGACAGCTCCCTGCACTATTTTCAATGGTGTTGAACTTGTGTAACTATGCAAACAGTATCATTTTTTAAGATCCAACATAATGAAAGATAAATAAGAATGAAGTTATGTATATTGTTTTGCTACATATAGTGACTTTGTGCCATTGATACTATTCCCACGATATGACTGCTGCAGTGTAAATTGCAGTAGGTTGGAAAGTTAATATTGTATGAATAAAGCAGACATTCAAAGACCATAATCCTGCTGTTGGTAAAAGGGAGAAATGTTTCATATGTCAGCACTTCTCATGATTTTGCTACAATAACCTTGGGGAATCAGAGACCAGTGAGCATCAGTTTAAGGCAAGAGGAGAAAGAATACATGGGAATCTGAGGGGCAACTTTTTTATACAGAGGATGGTGCGCATATGAAATGCACTGCCAGCAGAAGTGGTTGAGCCTGGTACATTAACAACATTTAAAAGGCATTTGGACAAATTCTTGGATAGGAAAGGTTTAGAAGGAAAAAAAGCCAAACGTAGGGAAATAGGGTTAGCATGGACGGGCATTTTGGTTGGCATGGATCAGTTTGGGCTGAAGGGCCTGTCTCCATGCTGTAGGACTCTATGATTTTATGACTCTAACATAGTACATAACTGAGCAGTACAGCCAGACACATGACACAAGTCTGGCAAATTCTGGTATATTCATTCTGTCATTAATCTACAAAGTATCCCTACAATCCCTAACAAGGGATTTACTGTCGCAAACATGAAAGTCTGAATGCCTGAGCAGGAATTAATGGGTAAAAGGGAATACCCATTCATAAAGAACAGCTGACTTCACATTGTTTATAAATGCAACATTTTTCTTCCAAAACTGTAGGAAGGTAGAAAAACAACAGAAACGTGTTTTAAGCAATGAGTCAATGTACCTAAAATGCCCAAGCACAAAAAGGGTCGCACGGTGCCTAATAAAGACAGTAAGAACTGCTGATGCTGGAGTCTGAGATAACACAGCGTGGAGCTGGAGGAACACAGCAGGCCAGGCAGTATCAGAGGAGCAGGAAAGCTGATGTTCTGAAGAAGGGTCCCGACCCAAAATGTTGGCCTTCCTGCTCCTCTGCTGCTGCCTGGCCTGCTGTGTTCCTCCAGCTCCACGCTGTGTTGTTGCAAGTTACCAGATGTCTGGGCCGGAAGGTCCAGGTTCAAGTCCCACATCAGGAATATGATGACCATAGAGATGTCTAAAAAATAGCCTTGATATATTACATAAATCAGGGTCAGTACTATTCTTACATAGAGGCAACAGGGTGCCATTCAGACCATTAAGCTAGTCCACCACTAAGTCACATTATGGCAGATCTGTAACAACTTAAGTAGCCCATCCTTGATAACCTTGCCCAACAAACTGATCATCCAAAGCTTTTGGGTGGAGGCAGGGCTTTTTCGAACAGAAGGAGGTGGCAATAGTGAACAGAAAGTTCTAAATTTCTAAGACAAAATGTTCATAACAGCGCCCCTGAACAGTTGAGATCTCATTTTAAAACTGCACCAATTTGCTTGGTCCACTAGAAAAAAGCAGTTTCTCCATGCCTACCCTTTCTAATTCCTTTTGTTTTTAAAATACCTCAACTACATGCTCTGTTCTACCATCTAAGATGAAGGGAACATACTTCAAATTTACATAACTTTATAAAACCCACTGTACAAACTGTCGAGAACTATCTAAAACGGAATATAGTACTCAAATGCATCCTACGATGGCCTGACACAACTGAAGCATAACTTCTTTCCCATTTTGTCGCAACTGCCTGAAATAAAATGTATATTCCATCAGCCTTTTTTATGTGCATATCACCCTCAGGGGATTTGTGTTCATTGATACCCAAATCCCGTTGCTCCTGTCCAGTTCTTAGTCTTTCATCATTAAAGGTTGTTAGAATGTGAACTGTCGTGTTCTTAATGTAAAATCGATTGAGATGTTTAACTACTTACTTAGGAAGGATATTAAAAGAGTTGGAGAAGAGTAGTTAAGTAAGATTTGTCACAGCGATCAAATTGGGTGAGCAAGTTTTAGTGGTTAACAAGATAATAAAATGTGAGGCTGGATGAACACAGCAGGCCAAGCAGCATCTCAGGAGCACAAAAGCTGACGTTTCGGGCCTAGACCCTTCATCAGAGAGGGGGATGGGGAGAGGGAACTGGAATAAATAGGGAGAGAGGGGGAGGTGGACCGAAGATGGAGAGTAAAGAAGATAGGTGGAGAGAGTATAGGTGGGGAGGTAGGGAGGGGATAGGTCAGTCCAGGGAAGATGGACAGGTCAAGGAGGTGGGATGAGGTTAGTAGGTAGCTGGGGGTGCGGCTTAGGGTGGGAGGAAGGGATGGGTGAGAGGAAGAACCGGTTAGGGAGGCAGAGACAGGTTGGACTGGTTTTGGGATGCAGTGGGTGGGGGGGGGGGGGGAAGAGCTAGGCTGGTTGTGTGGTGCAGTGGGGGGAGGGGACGAACTAGGCTGGTTTGGGGATGCAGTAGGGGAAGGGGAGATTTTGAAACTGGTGAAGTCCACATTGATACCATATGGCTGCAGGGTTCCCAGGCGGAATATGAGTTGCTGTTCCTGCAACCTTCGGGTGGCATCATTGTGGCAGTGCAGGAGGCCCATGATGGACATGTCATCTAGAGAATGGGAGGGGGAGTGGAAATGGTTTGCGACTGGGAGGTGCAGTTGTTTGTTGCGAACTGAGCGGAGGTGTTCTGCAAAGCGGTCCCCAAGCCTCCGCTTGGTTTCCCCAATGTAGAGGAAGCCGCACCGGGTACAGTGGATGCAGTATACCACATTGGCAGATGTGCAGGTGAACCTCTGCTTAATGTGGAATGTCATCTCGGGGCCTGGGATAGGGGTGAGGGAGGAGGTGTGGGGACAAGTGTAGCATTTCCTGCGGTTGCAGGGGAAGGTCCCGGGTGTGGTGGGGTTGGAGGGCAGTATGGAGCGAACAAGGGAGTCACGGAGAGAGTGGTCTCTCCGGAAAGCAGACAGGGGAGGGGATGGAAAAATGTCTTGGGTGGTGGGGTCGGATTGTAAATGGCGGAAGTGTCGGAGGATGATGCGTTGTATCCGGAGGTTGGCAGGGTGGTGTCTGAGAACGAGTGGGATCCTCTTAGGGTGGTTGTGGCGGGGGCGGGGTGTGAGGGATGTGTTGCGGGATATGATTTTGCGGGAAAAGATTTCCCGCAACACATCCCTCACACCCCGCCCCCGCCACAACCGCCCTAAGAGGATCCCCCTCGTTCTCACACACCACCCTACCAACCTCCGGATACAACGCATCATCCTCCGACACTTCCGCCATTTACAATCCGACCCCACCACCCAAGACATTTTTCCATCCCCTCCCCTGTCTGCTTTCCGGAGAGACCACTCTCTCCGTGACTCCCTTGTTCGCTCCATACTGCCCTCCAACCCCACCACACCCGGCACCTTCCCCTGCAACCGCAGGAAATGCTACACTTGTCCCCACACCTCCTCCCTCACCCCTATCCCAGGCCCCGAGATGACATTCCACATTAAGCAGAGGTTCACCTGCACATCTGCCAATGTGGTATACTGCATCCACTGTACCCGGTGTGGCTTCCTCTACATTGGGGAAACCAAGCGGAGGCTTGGAGACCGCTTTGCAGAACACCTCCGCTCAGTTCGCAACAAACAACTGCACCTCCCAGTCGCAAACCATTTCCACTCCCCCTCCCATTCTCTAGATGACATGTCCATCATGGGCCTCCTGCACTGCCACAATGATGCCACCCGAAGGTTACAGGAACAGCAACTCATATTCCGCCTGGGAACCCTGCAGCCATATGGTATCAATGTGGACTTCACCAGTTTCAAAATCTCCCCTTCCCCTACTGCATCCCCAAACCAGCCCAGTTCGTCCCCTCCCCCCACTGCACCACACAACCAGCCCAGCTCTTCCCCCCCACCCACTGCATCCCAAAACCAGTCCAACCTGTCTCTGCCTCCCTAACCGGTTCTTCCTCTCACCCATCCCTTCCTCCCACACCAAGCCGCACCCCCAGCTACCTACTAACCTCATCCCACCTCCTTGACCTGTCCGTCTTCCCTGGACTGACCTATCCCCTCCCTACCTCCCCACCTATACTCTCTCCACCTATCTTCTTTACTCTCCATCTTCGGTCCACCTCCCCCTCTCTCCCTATTTATTCCAGTTCCCTCTCCCCATCCCCCTCTCTGATGAAGGGTCTAGGCCCGAAACGTCAGCTTTTGTGCTCCTGAGATGCTGCTTGGCCTGCTGTGTTCATCCAGCCTCACATTTTATTATCTTGGAATTCTCCAGCATCTGCAGTTCCCATTATCTCTGATACTATTAGTGGTTAACAAGATTACTCTTCATTTCAAATGATAGAGACAGAAGAATTTGGTCTTGCAATATTGCATGCAATTGGAATGGTAACAGAAGGAAGCTCATAATGTCTGAGAATTCTACATGGGCAGGGGCAGGTTTGTAGTCACTAAGCATATTTAGCACTGTGATAATAAGCTACAGTTTAAAAAATCCTTCACTTCACTACTGTATAAGTATATATCAACCATTCAATTTGCTGCCACTATTGACACTCTCAGCAACAAATATAATTATCAATATTACATAATTCAAAATTCACTCATTTGACAATACCCAAATTTGGAAGATCTAAACTTATAATAATATTGTTGTATATTTTTCACTTTCACATTATTATATTTTACTTAAATCATATGAAAAGTCAACTGGGTTTCTGTCAACTTACCAGGGTTTCCATTCCTGGGGCAAAGGCGCCACAATACCTTCTCTTGCTAACCACATAAGCTCTGGCTCATTTTCAGGATCAATTCCTATCTCACGAGCATATTCTTGGATTTCTGAAGATTAAACAATTCTTTTTAGTCATCCGAATAAAATATTAAGTAACACAGTCTCATAATTCCTTCTACTGTGGCTTTCGAAGTTCAGGTGTGAGACAATAAAACAGCAAAACATTCTAACTGGAAGTTTACTGGTGGGGAATGTATCTTTGAATTAATCAAAAGACAGAATTTGACACATTGGTTTCCTACTAATCCAGAGAGCTATTCATCTTATAAGAAGTATTAGAAGCAGAGAAACTAACACAGTTTTCAAGTCACATAAGTTCAATCCTTTCTTTCCTCCCATATTCCCTCTAAATTTATGATTAAGATCAGTGGTACATACTAGGTAAGAAAGGAAAAGCTTAGATGGACTGTGCACCTACAAACTGTGCTTAAATATTAGATCAGCCATTATTTATACGTAGAACCCAAGTTTTCCTCTGCTTCAAGTTGAAAATATCTCATTGTGCTGAACAATGTAAACTAGAAAGCATATTCTGCTCGAAACACATCAACTAAAGACTCACACTGTGAACCACAAGAGCAGCCACTACATTTCTGAGCATGGCTAACTAACACATGCACACTAAACAGGCACCATCAGTCAAACTTAGCTGTCTCATGCTTGGCAAGATCCATCCATTGTCTGCTGCATTATTAGTTGTGTCATCTTTATGCAGAAGAGAATTCATAATTCATCTCCTGCTGTTAAAAGTCACAAATTCACTGTGACATTAATCTGTTGCACAAAGCTGATGAAATAAAATCAGGAGCGTGAAAATATAAATTAAAAGGTCCCAAGCATTAAGCCACAAACTTCAACCCAACCATTTTCACAGTTTATGCCAAAGGACTTGAATTCCATAACAAACGACTCCACAAAACCATGCTCTTTGATTAATGCCTTTAATGACCAGTTCTAAACTTCAAATACTCAGAGCTTGATTATATAGCTGTAATGATTACATTAAGTACAGAAAGTACAAATGATCATTTTTGTAAAACTATGCAATTTTATTATACATACAGAAGTATATTAGAATTAGAGAACCCAAACAATATTGTGGGTAAATATGCTGTGTAGTTGTGACCAAGACATGCAGATGAGAAGCCTTCAAATTTGCTGTGGTTGGTTCACTGACCAAGTTGATTCATTGGTTCACAGATGTTTCATTATCCTTCTGAGTAACATCATCGGTGCAGCCTCCAATGAAGCTGTGTTTTCCTGCGTGGTATTTAAACTCTGGGGTCCTTTGGATTTGATTACCTCACTTCCAGTTTTCCTTTGCAGTGGTGTATATATAGGTTCTAGTTCTATGTATTTGTTGATGGCCTTCTTGGTGTCCTCTAGAAATTGCCATGCTTGTCCCTATTTGGACTGTCCTAGGATCCTGGTGTTGTGCCAAACAAACTGGTGGTTCTCCTTATCCATGTGAAAGGAGATAGGTGAATATTAGAACACAGAACGCAGAATAGTACAGCACAGTACAGGTCCTTCGGCCCACCATGTTGTGCCAAACTTTTACCCTAATCGTAAGGCCTATCTCATCTCCACCCCTACCTTATATTATCATCCATGTGCCTATCTAATAGCCCCTTAAATGCCCCTAATGAGGCCAACTCTATTACCCTCGCCAGCAATGCATTCCACACATCTACTACTCTCTGAGTAAAGAACCTACCTCTGACGTCTCCTCTACATCTACCTTCACTCACTTTAAAACTATACCCCTTCGTAATAGTTACCTCCACCCAGGGAAAAAATCTCTGGCTGTCCACTCTATCGATATCTCTGATCATTTCGTACACCTCTATCAAGTCACCTCTCATCCTTCGTCTTTCTAAAGCCCTAGCTCTCTCAGCTTTTCCTCGTAAGACCTTCCCTCCATTCCAGGCAACATCCTGGCAAATCTCCTCTGCACCTTTTCCAAGGCTTCCACATCTTTCCTGTAATGAGGTAACTGGAACGGGACTCAATACTCCAGATACGGCTGAACCAGGCTTTTGTATAGCTGGGGCATAACTTCTCGGCTCTTGAACTCAATCCCTCTACTAATGAAAGCTAACATACCATATGCCTTCTTAACAACCCTATCCACCTGGGTGGCAGCTTTCAGGGAACTGTGGGCACAAACCCCAAGATCCCTCTGCTCCTCCACACTACCGAGAATCTTTCCATTAACTCTGTATTCTGCTTCCAAATTTGTCCTTCCAAAATGAATAATCTCACACTTTTCAGCATTAAACTCCATCTGCCACTTCTCAGCCCAGCTCTGCATCCTATCAATGGCCCCTTGTAACCTAGAACAGCACTCTGCACTATCCACAGCTCGATCCACCTTCGTATCGTCCACGAATTTACTAATCCACCCTTACACTCCTTCATCCAAATCATTTACAAAATTCACAAATAGAAGAGGACCAAGAACCAATTCTTGTGGTACACCACTCATAACTGAGCACCATGTTGAATATTTTCCGTCCATGTATTGGTTGTGTCTTTTTGTTGCTAGTTGGTGTTCATGTACTCTTGTGGTCAATTTTTTTCCTATTTGTCCAGTGTAATGTTTGTCACAGTCATTGCATGGAATTTTGTATAATATGTTGGTTCTGTCCACAGTGGGTAAGGGGCCTTTGGTTCGAGTTAGCAGTTGGCATACGGATGATGTGGGTTTGTGTGCTACTCTAATGCCCAATGGTCCTAGGTATCTTGTAGTCAGTTCAGATATATTCTTGATATATGGCAGCGTGACAAGTCTGTTAGGGCGTGCAGTATCTTCCTGTTGTTGTTTGTGGGATAGGCATCGTCTGATCCAGTTATATGGGTACCATTGTGGGTGTTGAGGTGGTTACTGTTGAAATTCAGTACTTGATCAGTGTGTGTGGCTTTTCTGTGGACCTTCGTCAGAAATTCCCCATTGGTCCTGCGTTCTGCCATGATGTCCAGGAATGGGAGTTGTTTGTTCTTTTCCTTTTCCCTGGTGAATTTGATGCTGGTGAAAGTGTTGTTCATTATTCGGGGTGTCTCCTCTAGTTTAGTGCGTTCGACGATGATGGAAGTGTTGTCCATGTATTGGATCCATAGTTTGGGTTAGATTTGTGGAAGGGATATAGTTTCGAGAATCTGCATCACTGCTTCTGCTTTGATCCGGAGATTGGTGACCCCATGGGTGTCCCATTGATCTGTTCGTAGATTTGGCCATTAAAGGTAAAGTGGGTCGTGAAGCTTAGGCCCAGTAGTTTCAGCATGTTATCTGTGGAACTGATGTCACTCGTTCTTTCAGGTGTGTTGCTAGTGTTTCTCTTGCCAGTGGTATGTCAATCAAAGTGAATATGGCGGTAATGTCAAAGGACACCATCGTCTCATCCCCATCTATTCTTATGTCTTTGAGGGATTTGAGGAACTCCTGGGCTGAGTGAATTGAATGGTGTGACTTGCTGACGAGGTACTTTAGTCTTCGTTGTAACTCTTGGCTAACCTGTGTGTTGGTGTGGCTGGGAGGGAGACTATGGGTCTGAGGGGTGCTTCTGGTTTATGTATCTTTGGGAGGCCATAGAATTGGGGGAGATGTTTGCCCCTTCTTGTTTTTAGGTAGTCTGTTTTATTGATTCGTCTGGTCTGTTTGAGTCTCTTTAGTGCGTGGATTATTTTATTACCCAGTTGCAATTTTGGGCCCATTTGCACTTGCCAGTATGGGTGTGAGTCTGTTCGTAGTGTCTGTGCTTTAGTGAGGGAGTCCCTTTTGTTTAGTATTACTGTCATGCGTCCTTTGTCTGTTGGTAGTATTACGTTTTTGTCATTTTTCAATCATTCTAGGACCTTCCTTTCTGATGTGTTGAGAGTGTCAAGTTTGCTCCTTCCGGCCAGTGTCGGGACCACTGCATGTCTTAGGGCTTGTTGTGTTTCCTCATTGATGCCGTTGATCTTCAGTAAGGCTTTTAGCATGGCTAAAAATTCTATTTGGTTAGCATCTCTGTGGGTGTAGTTGAGTCCAAGTATTAGAACAGCTGTCTCTGTGTCTGTTACCTTCCTGTCTGAAAGGTTTATTATCCAAGTGTCTGACCTATAGTTGTCCTTTGGGTGGGTTAGTTTGGATATTTTTTCTTATAGGATCTGTCTTTTCTTGGTTCTTGTTATCTGTTGGCTGATTTTAATGGCTCATTCTAAGTCTCTTGTCCAGTCTAGATTGGTAATATCTTGGAATAGGGTTTTTTAACACGTAGAATTCAAATTTAAATCTTAGTTTTTATTGAATTACATGAATGATTTTAGTCAGTAAGAGCAGCGACGCCTAAAATTACCCCCAAACAGCCCAAAGAATTGAATACATAATCATCAGATTCCCTCTTCACTTTCTGCAAAGTACATGGGTTCACATTAAAATGACAACAATAGTAGACAGTACCATTTTCTGCCATGTCAATGTGCTACATGGTTCCTAGCTTATATTTATATATGAAGAATGACAGATATTAAAAGTTCAGCAGGTACTAGGAAAAGCAAACAGAATGTTGGCTTTTGTTTCAAAGGGAATTCAATACAATAAACAGGGAAGTCTTGCTTTAACTGTACTAGGCAAAGGTCAGACCACACCTGGAATATTGTGAACAGTTTTGGTCCCCTTATCCAAGACAAGATATATTGACATTGGAGGCAGTTCAGAGAAGGTTCATAACATTGACCTTGGGTGTGGAGAAATTTTCTTATGAAGAGGGGTTGAGTAGGTTGGGCATTTACTCATTGGAGTTTACAAAAATTAGAGGCAATGTAAATGAAACATGTAAAATTCTTAGCTTGACAGAGTAAATGTGGAGAGGTTGCTTCTCCTTGTAGTTGAGTTTAGAACCAAAGGACATCTCTCAGAGTTACTCATTCAAGTGAGAGATGAAGAAGAATTTCTTCTGTGACGGTAGTGAATCTTTGGAATTCTCCAGTGTGACCGGGAGGAGTCGAAGCTGGGTCATTAAGGATATTCAAGGCTGAGGCAGGGATTTTTAACTGGCAAGGGAATCGGGGAAAGGGCAGGAAAGTAGGATTGCGGATGATCAGATCAATCATGTTTTTACCGGATGGGGGAATGGACATGATGGAACAAATGGCCTTATTCTTCTCCTAAACCTGCAGCCTTAAAACTATTCCCTTGCTTTTAAAAGGAAAAAAAGGAGAAAATAGGAGGTAAGCATGAAGTACAATTATGCTGTTGTCCCATACACGGTGGACAAATTGTGCAAAGTTTCAATAAAATGTGCAAATTTTAAAGATTGGTTACACAAACCATTCTGCTTTCAACAGAAAAGGCATAAGATTTGGCTGACTGATCAACTACATTATGTTTAAATGAATCACTGGAGAAGGCAGTTAAGGATGGACTAAAAAAAAAATTGGGCAATGCTGCCCTCTACTGCAAAGGCTCTCATATTATAATATGCTTTGAGGCGAGAATATTGATAGTCTCATCAATCAATTTTTCAACCATGAATAAGCCAGTTAATTTACTGACCTGTTTCGTAGTTGGCGAGCTTTGTATCCAAAAAATAGACAAGTGGTGTAATATTCTAGGCCCAGGAGAGCTTTTAGAAGGGCACGTATAAGAACTTAATTGGGTTGGAGGGAAAAGTCCTGTTTCCTGATGGCAGGTTAAACTTTGGTATCCATCTGTCATAATCCCGTAAGTGGGACAGCCTCTTCATGGTTGTTTTACATTCATTAGTATATTATGAACACTCATCAACATTTCGGCCCACTGGAAGTACTCTCATGAGTGCAACCCTGTTCGGTAAAAACCAGGAAAACTTGTTCACAAATATGACTATATATTAGGCATCTACCCAGCAGAGTGGACCTCTCTCTCTGCGCTCCACCAAGTTAAAGCTACATCAATAATTTCATTGTGTGGAAGTACTGGTGTTGGACTGGGGTGGACAAGGTCAGAAGTTACATGACACCAGGTTATAGTCCAACAGGTTTATTTGAAATCACAATCTTTCGGACCGCTGCTCCTTCACCTGACTCAGTAATTTCTGTTCTTCATTAATAAGGTATTTCTTTGTGCAAATGCTTACAATCAAGGGCAAAGCCCCAAACAAGATTACAACCCTGGCTGGTACCTGCAAACCTGACTGGGACAGGCAAACGAGATAGAGCTCAAAAGGTTAGGACAAAGATGCTTTAATTAGAATGGTAGGGAATGGAACATAAGGGGATGCTTGTGGGAGCCACTGAGAGGATCCTGGGGAATAGATAGAGGAAGCTAGGAAGCAGATGGGAGAATCAGAGTGAAGGGGAAAGGGATATATTTAGGCTGGGAACACAATTGGGTATTAAAGTCCATTTGGGAGGGAGAAGGATCTGGTGAGCTCAATGGGTGACAACGTAAGGACATGAGGATCTGGATGGGAGCAGGATTTAGAAGGGAGCTGGAATACTTGGGGACATAGTGAAAGGGTCTGCATTCACAGGGATAAGATAGGAAACCAGAATAAAAGGAAAACCCCATCTGCAGTGAGGCGGGAGAAATGTATAGTGCAGAGGGAGAGGATAGAGGGTGATGAAAGGATATCACCAAGTCATATGATTCAAATAACTGAGAAAAAAGGCACCAAATAATTTATCAGCAGTGCTGATGGTTTTATTGGGAGCTTTGGGGTATCAAGCAGGCCTAGCCTGAACGAAACTATGCAAGAATACTCACAGGCCTCCATTTCCGCAAATGGAGGATGTGGCTATGAAACTGTTATGCAGACTGTAGATTCCAGGATTTAAGGCTATATTGAAGGGGATAATGAAGACCACCAAGAATCAGACTGAGCTAATTGCCAAATGCATGGAAAGCAATGTAAAGATAGACCGCAAAAGGTCCTGCGCATGGCAGAATGATGAGGAGAACAATCATGGGTTATTCTGACATGCCTCACTAGGTAGAGGTGGCTACAGAGCAGCCTGATAAAAGGTCCAAGCTTGACAATGTCAAGATTCAAATGAAAAACAGAAATCTTATTACCCAATAGAGCCATACAGCATGGAAACAGACCCTTCAGTCCAACCAGTCCCAACTAATCCCAAACTAAACTAGTCCACCTGCCTGTTTTTGCTCATTTCCCTTCAAACATTTCTTTTTATGTACTTATCTAAATGTCGTTTAAACATTGTAACTGCACCCACATCCATCACTTCCCATGGAAGTTCATTCCACACACAACCACTCTGTGTAAAATAATTGCCCCTCATATCTTTATCTAAAGCTTTCTCCTTTCACCTGAAAATTATGCTGCATAGTCATGAAATCCCCCACTCTCGGGAAGACACCTGCCATTCACTTTATCTATACCTCCCCTTAATTTATAAACTTCGGTGAGGTCACCTCAACCTCCTACACTCAGTGAAAAAAAAGTCCCAGCCTATCCAGTCTCTCCTTATAACTCAAATAATTTTTAATAATGATACTTTAATATAAGATTATAGATATATATTTTATATTTACTTCTATATAAATATACATTTTGATATTTCTTCAAAGGATAGTACTTCCTTACCAAAGATTTGGGCAAGCTAACTTAGCATTGTTGCAGTTAGCGGGAAGGCGAGTGTTCAGAACCAGAGCACAAAACTCATGGAACTGCAGCTATGCTCAAGGAAGCAGTGCCTGAAGACAGGAAGCAAGGTCTTCAGTGCTGCCGAGCAGTTTCCAACAGGCAGGGAATCTCAAACTAGGGTCTGTAGTTACAGAATACGGGGACACAAAAACGGAGATGCAAAGGAATTTCTTATCCCAGACGATAGAAAATGGCTGGAATTCTCTACCTAGAGACTTGCTAAGGTAAATCAACAGAAGTATTTAAAGAAATAGGCAGATTTTTGAAAGATTGGGTATTTGCGTCAAGTACTTTGTCATAGACAAGTTTGATACTAATGCATCCAAAGTGACTTCGGTGTGATTTAATCTTGTGTCTTGATATCACCTCGGCAACAACAGCTGAGTTGAGTAAGCTGGCTGACTGCTTTGTTCAACTGCTTGAGATAAGATCAATGAGGAGTTGGCAAGAAGATGGAATTGAGGCCTTCAGGCCGATTGGTGATAGCCTTACTGACTGGCAGAGAAGACCTGAAGGGCCCAATGGCCCACTCTAGTTCCTATTTCTTATATAGAGAGAAAGGTGGAACAACTGCCTAGCTACTAAGGTGAGGCCAAAGGAACCTGATGGAAATGCTGATGGAACGATCACTGACAATCATGGTGCAGAAGAAAGCAGGGCAGATAGGCTCAAGAGAACCTGACAGTTCTGATCCTGATTTTGCATTAATGTCTGCAATAATGAGAGTTATGAACGAATTACAGTGCAGAGGCAATTCATGCCCTCCAGGAGCCTCTCGCTTTCTATCTGCAAATAGTTAAGATGTTCTGTTTGTCATTAATTTTAAGTTAATTTGTTCCCTTTGCACCAACAATCTCCTGTTCAGTTTCCTGCCAAAGCATCAGTATCAAGTTATGCAGGGTTACATGGAGGCTGTGTTTATATCACTTAAACATCAGTATGAAAGGGGCATTAATCTATTATAGAGATGGGGGTGGGGGGCAAACCTATGCTGATCGACCCCAACATCCAAATATCTAGCTTAGGTTCCCACTTTCTGTGGGTTATGTACCACCTGATTGAAATAACTCTACAAAAGCTGGTATCCCATCACCAAGTCACCCTTTGCTTACATGTGGAGAGTCCTTGATGCTGAACCAGCTCTCAGAATGGACAAAACATCTGACTGTCATGTTTATATCAGTCGGCTAGGGCTCCTTGATTGGACTAGATTAACGGCCCCAATCAGGGATCTCATTCTGTAATTACAATTCTCCCGCTTGGAGTTCGAGGACATAGACTGGTTCTTTATTTCTAGTTCTTCCTGGGGCATTTTAGCACCAGGTCAGGTTTCTCCAACTCCGCCTCTGATATGGACGCTGTGTAATGCACAACAGCTCAACTCTTGCACACGGAGCATCTAGGAAGAAAGTTATTCTCCCCTTCAGGCAGATAAGACATCGAGGCAGCAGCATCTGCTGCATCTCAGATTCAGGAGTATCTTCGATGCTTGACAAAGAAGGAGAGACCACCAGTTCAAGAACAGACAGAAAGGTAGTGCTTGCAAGTTTGCAGCTTTCACATGGTCCACATGCTTGTTTAGGACCACTGCACCTACCCGAACTTTATTAATCACTGGACTTGACATCGCATTGATTATGTCTCTTACCTATGCAGGACCATTCCCATGGTTCCTATACCAAACTTCATCCCCTGAAGTAAACTCACTCTCTCTCTCTCCCACTTAGAGTCATGTGTCTAGCACTGGCATTCCTGATGCTATCTCCTCCTCTCCTCCAGGTCCAGGAAGATCAGATTTAACGTGGTGTGGATTCTTGTCCCCATTAGAAACTCTGCTAGAGCTACCCCTGAATAAAGGTGGCTGTATAATTGAATAGTTTGGTATCAACTGAAATAGTAGGCTGTTTGTTTAAGCTTGCCTTCAAGTGTTTGGACTACTCTCTCTGCCAAATTATTGAATGATGAATAGCATGGAGCTGTTCTTATATGACAAGTTCCATTTGACTTTAAGAAATGCCCAAATTCCCTGCTGGAAAATAACGACCAACACTCCTGGGAGTTCATGCAATGCAAAAGATGCGTGCAGTTTTTCTATCATTGTCCCTGTGTTTGACAAATGAACTCCATGCACATCCACTTTGAACGGGTGTCCACATGACTAAGAACATTGAGCCCACAGTCAACCTGTAACCGAGTACAGGGTTTATCTGGCCATTCCTGTAAATGTGGGGGAGCTGCTGGTGGTAACTTTTGTCCTTGTGGGCACTCTGGGCACTGCCCCTCCAACGCAGCTATGTCTGCGTCCAATCCTGGCCACCAGACATAACTTCTAGTCAACATCTTCACTTTGAAAACCCTGTAGAAATTCAGCTAGTATCTGCCCCTGACCTTTGCTTGGGATGAACACTCTCATTCCCCATAATAATATGCCATCCTCCACTGTGATCTGGTCTCTTTAAGTCCAAGAAGATTTCAATTCTAGCTGTGACAGCTAGAATGCAGGATGCAGGAAGCTCCGGTCCTGGCGAAACTGATGGTAGCGATGGGGAATACCAAAGTCTGATTTCATCAGCAGTGACTGAAAGTGTGTCCAGAAAGTGTAAAATCATTACAGACTCTTCCAGTAGTGATACCAGCGGTGGTGTATCTGCCAGTGGGAGGCAGCTCAATGGATCCACATTTGCTACCTGGCCTCCCAGATGGTGTTCCAACTTGTGACAGCTGAATTCGGCCTGAAACGATGAATGGCACTGACTTTCAGTCAACCTAGCAAGAATCTGTGGCCCATTAGTACAACAAATTTACATCCATAAAGACATTGGTGTAACTTCCTAACTCTAAATATGACCAATAAACCTTCCTTCTCCATCTGGGCATATTTAAGCTCTGCATTAGCCAAAGTCGCAAATGAAAGCGCTATTGGATGTACCTCTCCATCAGGCCCCTATGACACACAGGGAGGCATCGCATGTCTAATACCAGAACTTGCATGGGATCATATTGCACCAACACTTTAGAAGATGACAGCTATTTCTTCACTTCCCTGAAGGCTATGGCTTGGCTACAGAGCCATTTTGTAAGGCTGACCCTTTTTAAAGAGTCGATGCAAAAGTGCCAGGATCAGACCATTTTGTGGGAACTTACCAGCCCAAGGAAAGGCCTAAGCTAGATGAGAGCGCCAGGGCCCACATGGTATCTTGCAACGCATATAACCTTGACTGGGCCATAGGTCACTTGGGGTGCCTGGAACACATATTTTTCCTTTCTAAGGCCTACACTCACTTGGGAGAAATGTCTAAGGACTGTGTCCAAATTCGACATGTGCTCCTTAATGGCCTTCCCTTTGATTTGCATGTTATCTAGACAAATGGTAACATGGGGTAGACCTTGTAAAAGGTTTTTCATCCACTGCTGAAAAATTGCACAAGCTGACGTTATCCCAAAAGGCATGTTTGTATTTTGGTACAAATCCTTATGGGTATTAATTGTAGGATATTTCTAGAATCTTCCTCTAACTGCAAGTGTAAGTAAGCGTGGCTCATGTCCAATTTCATGAAGGACAGACCCCTCCCCTGCCAGTTTTATGTATGAATCCTCTATGCAAGAAATTGGGTATTTATCCAGCTGCGAAAAGCGGTTTACCATTTGTTTAAAATCCCTGCAAAGGCGAACTGACTCGTCAAGCTTCTCAGTAGCTATGACTAGTGTTACTGTTTCTGCAAACTGGACTGATTTGATGCTGCTTGGCCTGCTGTGTTCATCCAGCCTCACATTTTATTATCTTGGAATCTCCAGCATCTGCAGTTCCCATTATCTCTGATTTGATGATTCCTTCACTTTCCAGCCTTCTAATTTCCGCCTCTACTTTTGCCCATAAGACAAATAGCATTACGCAGGAATTGTAGAATCATGGATTTGCTTCCTAATCAACATGCATGGTGGCCTTGACTTCTTTGATATTTCCTAGATCTTTCTGAAAGACTTCTGGGTATTTAATTAGGATTTCACTCCGGCAGCCATTCTCTTATCAAAAAATATACTGGCAATCTGGATAAATCTCTCAACGAATTTCATCCCATCAGCTTGGGCCCGAGCCTTTTATTACAATCAGTGGCAAATATGAATGGCTGCTTTTCATTAGCGGCCAGAACCGAAGTCGTGCCCTTAGTCTGCAAGGGTTCCCTGATATATATGGTCAATCTAGCCAAGGTCTTGCACAAACTTAAGGGTTGGAGTCCAGAGCAAATTCTCTTAAAGACTGGTCTACAATCACAAATGGCTGCTTCGGTATCGACCGCAGAACTGGATAGCCATTAAATCAGGCTTTTATTTTGATTGGTTCTGATTTGAACGTTACCAAGAAATTAACTGTTGCAAATCACATGTAGGTGGACATTCCAGGGACCACTCTCCTGGATACTGCCCAATGAGTTCTCTTACTCAAGTTAGGTCTAGTGGGCTCTTTTGCTGATTTGAGCGGGCATACCAACAGCAACTAAATTGGTTTACCAGCCCAGATCCTGAAGAAAACTAACTGTTTGGCTGAGGCTTGGCTCTATTTTGGAGTTTTGCTTTGGGCTGACCTAGCATCTCTCTGTTCAGGATATGTCCTGAGTGAGGCTATGCAATTGCCTCCACTCAAGTGGTGCTCCTCAAGCTCATTTCCATCAGAACACCTTGCAACTCATATGCTCTATTTGCCACATTTTCCATTGACAAAGCCAGTTATAGTACTTGTTTGAAGTCCAGCTGAGCTTCAGCTGGTAGGTGCTTTTGCATGGTTACATCATTAATCTCACTCTTGTAGCTACTGAAATAACTCCACAGAGGCTGGTATCATGTCACTTAGTCATGTTTATTCACACGTGGAGAGTCCTTGTCACTGATTCAGTTCCCTCAGAGCTAGCTCTCAGATGAACCTCTGACACTCCTGTTTATATGTCAGCCAGGCCTCCCCAACTGGGGTAGATTAACAGCCCCAATCAAGGAATTCATTCTATGAGGTCCTCGTGGGTGACTCAATACAATCATTACCCCAGGGCAACAGAGAGAATAAAAGCTCGAGTGTCCCTTGAAGTACTCCATATAATGCGCATTTGAGCATATATGGTGATCAGTGTCTCTAAAACGAATCGTCAAGGAAAACAGAGATAATGGGAACTGCAGATGCTGGAGATTCCAAGATAATAAAATGTGAGGCTGGATGAACACAGCAGGCCAAGCAGCGTGCTCCTGAGATGCTGCTTGGCCTGCTGTGTTCATCCAGCCTCACATTTTATCGTCAAGGAAAACATATAGTCAGAATCCTTAACAGGCTAAAACAGACCACAAGGCTGTTGTACGGTATTATTTTTGTGTCAAGTATCATGTTATACAGAAGGTTGACACCAATGCACTTAGTGATTTCAACATTATTTCATCTTTCATCTGGCTGTCACCTCGGCAGTCGTAGCTGAACTGAGGAAGCTGGCTGAGTGCTTCAGCTGACTTTGGCGGGTGTCCTCCCGTAACACACAGGTTAATGGAATGACATGAAGATTTTTCAGTCCCAAGGAAAGGAAAAGTACTATGGCAGCGTACATTGGAATGGCCTGAGGTGACAATCCCTAGGTTCCGGTCTGTTGCTCCTTTTCTCTTTTGCCACACAATGACACCTCCCTCACCAGTCAAGGCACTGAGGCAGCTAGATCTGGCACAGATGCAATGAGCTGAGAATAACAATGTTTGAGGAAACCTGCCCCACTCCTGCGGACAAGCTCCTCTCACTTTTGGGCCTGTTTATATACATTGTTTGAAAACAAAACAGGACTCAACCCAGGGTTGGGATTTTGTACTGTGCACCAAGTGAGAGATGAGCCACTTTAAGGATAATTAATTTGCTGCTCCCACTAGCAAGAAAGCTTGGCAGATCAAACATCAGTTAGATTTTTAAAATGAGCTCTTCAGCCAATCAGGTAAAAATTTACACTAAAGTCCCAATTGCCTGAGGCTGTTAGCCAAAAAGAGATTTGCAGTGCCTGGGACCTGGAGATCATCACTCGAGGGACAATTAGTGAAACTACGATGGGCTGAAATGAGTGGGTGGATTTTTTTTTTTATAAAGGGCATTACGGGTAGGGGATCACAGAGACAGGGATCAGATTAATCAGGGAAGGCAGGAGGAGGCTTTCAGCAACCACCTCAAATACTATCCCTCCAATTATCTCTAAGTTTGGAGAAATGGAGACTTTCTACTCAACACATTAGGTGACTCTCTTAAGAGCGTAGTTGCCCACTATGACGTTTTCACGTATTTTTGGCGCATAGTGTGTGTCGTGCCTCCCCGTTGGCCACGCCGGTAAGCCCAGCAGTCCTGGCTGCTGGGTGACCAAATGACTAGAAAAAGTACAAGACGGCCGTGGTCTATGCTGACCAGCTTTCAAAAAACCAGTATGATTCTTCCAGTTTCAATGGAGCAGTCCGGCTGGGAAGCGTCCCGGATAAACAACCTCCCCGCAGCCTCGTCCACAACCGCGAGCTGTGATAAGTTATTAGGTTGTACATGTTTAAAACCCACAACAAGGTCCATCTCGGTCCAGACCGAGACAGCGACCTTGAGACGTTACCTCCTACCTTACAGGGAGCTGAGACCAGTCACCCCTCCCAGGGGGCCGGCTCACCCTGTAATGGATGACATAGATAACGTTAAAGAAGGCACCGTAAGGGCAGCCCACCCTGCAGTTGAGATAAGCATAACCACCCAAACCTTCTACAACAAAAGTTATCGAGACATAAAGCAGGGCACAGACAGAGAAAAGACGATAAATGAGACTGGCGAAGAAACAGCTGATAACTCCTTCCATGAAGGCAGTTGTGTTATCGAGCCAGTATGCGACAGAACGTCCGTCTCGGAGGTAATCATCCACTATCCCGTCGATGGGCTGTTCTGCAAGGACTGCGACACCCTCTTCCCCACGGTAAGCCTATTCAAGATCCATATGACTAAAGTGCACGGAATAAAGAACATCCGAACAAAATGTTCACGCTGTGATAAGGCAGGAGAATACCACTCAATAGCCTGCCATTATCCAAAATGCAAAGGAACGAAACAACCTCCAACTGGGGACTTTGCATGCAGCGCGTGTGATCAACGGTTTTCAACACAATCAGGCCTTGGTCAATATGAGAGGCACAGGCACCCGGTTCTATGAAACGAGAAACGCCTCAAACCAGCACCCAAAGTCAAGAGCAAACCTGGGAGAAGCGACCATGTATGGTCACAGGAGGACGTGGCACTCCTGAGGGAATTAGAGGTGAGATTTGCAGGATGCAAATTTATAAACAAATCCATCGCCGGCATCCTGAAAACCAAAACATCAAAGCAAATCTCAGACAAGCGCAGGCTCCTGGCAAACACCCCAACGGAGGTTAAGAACATCAGCGAGCGAACGACAGATATAGACTCGCACGATTCTGAGGCAGAGTGTGTCCAGGAAAATTCCGATGATCAAGCCCAATGCCAAAGAGCCAGCCGAAAAACATTGGCTTTGATCCCTAAACATCGGGAGGTAGATGATCAGCTTACACAAGCTGAGGAGCTCTTGAGCGCGAGGAAGGACCCGGGCACGCTTGCCCTCGGAATCGGACTGGTGGAAAGTATTACCGACCTACTAATGAATAGTAGGAAGAGACAGGACAAACACAAGAAGGTCCCAAAAAGATCGGGCCAAGAAAGACAAAAGGCCCGGTGGCAATACCGGAGCCAAAAAACGGTGGGCAGCACGTAAAGCGCTGTTTAGAGCAACACAGCTGGTTTACAAATCCAACCGGCGTCAACTAGCTCGCGAGATCATGGGGGCGCCAACCTCATCCGCTTGTGCTCTCTCAAAAGAGGAATTGGAGACATGTTTCCGTGAGAAACTGTCAGCACCAAATAGGAAATCGAACATAAATAAGTATGCCCCATACACTGGCAAAGTCGATGACGGGTCCTTAATGAAACCCATAGAGATACAGCAGGTTGAAGCGGCCATCAAGGGGATAGATGAGAACAGTGCCGCTGGACCAGATGGCCTGAAACTGCAGGACGTAAGGATACTCCATGAGCAGGAGGAAACTCGTCTACCCCGCCTCTTCTCCTTATGGCTAAAGTCAAGCACGATCCCCGATTCACTAAAAAAGAGTCGAGCGGTCCTGATTCCTAAGTGCGAGGATAAGGAACGCTTGAAAAGCATTGATAACTGGCAACCAATAACCATCGGTCCAATGCTGCTCCGGCTGTTGATGAAAATAATGGCAAAACGCCTGAGTGAAACAGTCGAAATAAACCCCAGGCAAAAGCCACTCCCGGATGCAATGAAAATATTGTTGTCCTCGAAAATATCATCAAGGGAGCAAAATACAATCGTATGGACCTCGCAGTTGTCTTTGTCGATCTAGTGAAAGCGTTCGACTCGGTTGGGCACAAACTATTGATCAAATCTCTGCAAAGAATGAAACTACCCAAAGCCTTTGTAAGTCTCATTGAAGACCTATACACTGGCAACACAACAGTGGTGGAAGGGAAAGGTAACTTAACCACCCCAATAACCGTTGACAGGGGCGTAAAGCAGGGCGACCCATTCTCACCAATATTATTTAACATTGCTTTGGATCCGTTGGTGTGCTCTCTGGAGAGGGCCAACTCGGGTCTCCATGCCCCTGGGCGGCAGAAGAGTCAACTGCTTGACTTTGGCCTTCGCGGATGACATTGCCCTTCTAAGCGACTCACACACTGGTATGGCTAGGAACCTGAAGCTGCTCCAGGCATACTGTGACCATATAGGCCTCAGTATTAACACAGCGAAGACTTCACTGTTAAAAGGAAAACCTTCTTACACAATCACTTTGCAAACTGGAAGCTGCGGGACGAATCCATGGCCTACATACCCCCAGGTGACACAGAGAAATACTTGGGTGCCCGCATCGATCCATGGGCAGGTGTGGCAGAAGGGAAGTGGGAGGAGAAGCTTAAGTCCTGGGTTAAAGGAATACAGGCAGCACCTCTCCGACCACGACAATGGTTGGAGATCCTAAAAGTACATGTCATCCCCCGATTGTACTTCCATCGGATCCTTACAGAAGCATCACAGGCTACTCTCAAAGCTGGACCAAATAATCCGCAACGCCACCAAAGAATTCCTACACCTACCACCTCATACCGCAGACGGAATGCTGTACGCTAGCAACAAGAACGGCGGTCTAGGCATCCCTAAACTTGAAGTGCAAATTCCATCCGCGATTGTTTGCAAACACAAGGCACTAGACATGTCCAGGGATGTGGTCATTTGGGTCTCCTTTCAATATAAAGTAGAGAGCAACACAGAGACCGTTGCGGGACTGCGCGAGCTCAAGGTCCTCAAGGAAATTGAAAATTTCCAACCCAGTAGCTGCAACAGTGGCGAGGGGAAAACCGACCTGATGACCACCATCCAAGGCATCATGCCGGCACTCCAGAAGGCAAACGCGGGACAACCAAAACCACCCAATAGGTATGCAGGCTGGAGGGAGTGGGAATTCGAAAAATGGCAAAAGCTGGAATGTCAAGGGGCAGGCATCCAGTACTTTAGAGACGACAAGATCTCTAACTCTTGGACCAAGGCCGGTATACAGCAAAAATCCTCTAGATTTATTAACAGCGCGCTCTTGCGGTGTAATCTATACCTGACAAGAACCACATTATCTAGAGGTAGGCCAAACAGAAACAAATTATGCCGAAGTTGTGAGATGGCAAATGAGACCATATCACACATCTCAGGATGCTGCCCGGTCGTAAAAAACGCTCGGATAAAACGCCATAATAAGATCGCTGACCAGCTGCAGAAACATGTCAGTAAGTACGGCTGGACATCATATGTGCAGCCCAGGCTGTTCACCAAATAGGCTCCCTATGGAAACCCGATCTCATATTTAGAAAAGGCCAGAAGATCGCGGTTGTAGATGTCACAGTGCGGTACGAGAATGACAGTAAAGCACTGGAAACAGCATGGCGAGAAAAACAAGAAAAATACAAACACCTAAATGCCAAGGTCACGGAATTGACGGGAGGCATAGACTCCAAATACTTTGGCTTCATGATGGGCGCACGAGGCAAGTGGTTGGATATGAATAACCGCCTCATGAAATTCTTCGGCATCGAGAGATACGACACGTTCACCCAAAAGACTTCAAGGCTCACTCTGTCAATGACACTCGAACTCTTACAATTCTTCAGTGACAAGTGAGCAAAAACCGTAAGCAGTGAGGTAAGATCCTCCAGCGAGACAAGGACCAGACGAACCCCACCAAATAAAATATAAAAATAAATAACCGGGGGGAAGCCGGTCCACATAACCCTACAACAGCAACATCATCAGTAGGGCCCCGCTGATAATGACGATAACAACCAGCCTCATATAACACCAGTATCACCTGGTCCTTGGTCTATGGCGATGCTAGAGAGTACACAAACATCGACGAGCGATGTAAAGACTCGGAA
This sequence comes from Stegostoma tigrinum, assembly GCF_030684315.1. Lineage (NCBI taxonomy): Eukaryota > Metazoa > Chordata > Chondrichthyes > Orectolobiformes > Stegostomatidae > Stegostoma > Stegostoma tigrinum. Next base: position 8,579,942 of record NC_081385.1, on the reverse strand, counting down.
AAGGCAGTTCCCCGAGTGTTCCAAAATAGCTACTTTTCTCACCTGCCATGAAAGCAGATAATGGGCTGATACTGTTAACTGACCACTTAAGAGTCTTAACTGGAGGAAGATTGAGAAGATGGACCTTCTTGCTTAAAACTTAACTTAACTGTCGACCTGGTCTGAAGGGTGGATGTAAATCTCCAGGGAAACTTGCTCAATTACCTACCTTCCAGTTATCTTTTCCACTACTTTAAACGGGAAAATCTGCAAGTAGGTTTTATATTACTATAGACTTAAAGGTCTCCTGTTTGACAAAGGTGAGAAGAGATAAGTATAAGTTCAGCTTTTTTTTTTGGAGAACTGAACATATTAAAAGGAAAAATATACTGGCACTGGAGGCGATTCCAAAAAGGATTCACTAGGTCAAGGAGGAATTTTGTGAAAAGGAATAGTTGCATTGGTTCAGTCCAGAATTATTGGAATAAGAGTTTTGAAAAACGAAAGACAACCTTGTTGAAACACAAGATTCTTTAGGTGCCTAACAGGGTGAATGCAGAGAAGTTGTTTCCCCTTGTAGGGGAGAGTCTAGGAGCAAAAAGGGGGTGTCCATTTAGGACAGATGAGGAAGAATTTATTTTCTCAGAAGGCAGTGAATCTGTGGAATTCTCTACCTTGGAAGGCTGTAAAGGCTAGGTCATTAAACATATTGAAGGATGTGGTAAACAGGTGTTTAACCAGTAAACATAGAACAGTACAGCACTGTACAGGCCCTACAGCCCACGATGCTGTGCCAAACTTTTACCCTAAACCTAAGGTCTATCTAACCTCCACCCCTACCTTATACTATCGTTCATGTGCCTCTCTAATTGCTGCTTAAGTGCCCCTAAGGAGGCCAACTGCACTACCGTCTCCGGTAATGTATGCCACACACTTACCACTCTCCAAGTAAAGAACCTACCTCTGACGTCTCCCCTATCTCTACCTCCACTCACTTTAGAACTATACCCCTTTGTAATAGCTACCTCCAACCTTGGAAAGAGTCTCTGGCTGTCCACTCTATCTATACCTCTGATCATTTTGTACACCTCTATCAAGTCAGCTCTCATCCTTCATCTTTCTAAAAGAGAAAAACCTTAGCTCTCTCAACCTTTCTTCGTAAGACCTTCCCTCCATTCCAGGCAATATCCTGGCAAATCTCCTCTGCACCCTTTCCAACGCTTTCACATCCAGAATATTGCCTGGTATGGGGGGAATGTCTCATGAGGAAAGGCTGAGGGACTTCAGGCTGTTTTTGTTAGAGAGAAGAAGGTTAAGAGGTGACTTAATAGAGACATACAAGATGATCAGAGGATTGGATAGGGTGGACAGTGAGAGCTTTTTTTCTCTGATGGTGATGGCTAGCACGAGGGGTCATAGCCTTAAATTAAGGGGTGATAGATATAGGACTGATGTCAGAGGTAGGTTCTTTACTCAGAGTAGTAAGGGCATAGAATGTCCTGCCTGCAAGAGCAGTAGACTTGCCAACTTTAAGGTCATTTAAGTGGTCACTGGATAAGCATATGGATGGTAATGGAATAGTGTAGGTTAGATGGGCTTCAGACTGGTTTCACGGGGCGATGCACCATCGAGGGCCAAAGGACCTGTACTGCACTATAATGTTCTACGTTCTATGTTCTATGTTTCCTGTAATGAGGCAACCAGAACTGGACACAATACTCCAGATGTGGCTGAACCAGGCTTTTGTATAGCTGGAGTATAACTTCACGGCTCTTGAACTCAATCCCTCTACTAATGAAAGCTAACACACCATACGCCTTCTTAACAACTCTAACCACCTGGGTGGCAGCTTTTAGAGAACTGTGGACATGAACTCCAACTGCCACACTGTCAAGATTCTTTCCCTTAACCCTGTATTCTGCTTTCAAGTTTTTCCTTCCAAAATGAATCACCTCACACTTTTCAGGGTTAAACTCCATCTGCCACTTCTCAGCCCAGCTCTGCATCTCGTCAATGTTCCTTTGTAACCTAGAACAGCCCTCCGCTCTATCCACAACTTGACCCAACTTCATAGCATCCATGAATTTACTAATCTACCCTTCCACTCCCTCATTCAAATCATTTACAAAATTCACAAATAGAAAAGAGGGCCCACAACAGATCCTTGTGGTACGCCACTCATAACTGAGCACCAAGTTGAATATTTTCTATGCACTACCACCCTTTGTCTTTTCTGGGTCAGCCAATTCTGAATCCAATCTGCCACATTTCCCCCTATCCCATGCCTCCTTACTTTCTGCATGAACCTAGGAAAAAGGCTCTCCTTATCCACCCTCTGATTATTTTATATGTTTCAATTAAGTCACCTCTCAACCTTCTTCTCTCTAATGAAAACAGCCTCAAGTCCCTCAGCCTTTCCTCCAAACCAGGCAACATCCTAGTAAATCTCCACGGCACCCTTTCCAAAGCTTCCACATCCTTTTTATAATGCGGTGACCAGAACTGTATGCAATATTCCAAGAGTGGCCGCACCAGAGTTTTGTACAGCTGCAGCATAACCTCTTGGTTCTGGAACTCGATCCCTCTATTAATAAAAGCTAAAACACTGTATGCCCTCTTAACAGCCCTGTTACTAGTGGTGTACCGCAAGGGTCGGTGTTGGGTCCACTGCTGTTTGTCATTTTTATGAATGACCTGGATGAGGGCATAGAAGGATGGGTTAGTAAATTTGCAGACGACACTAAGGTCGGTGGAGTTGCGGATAGTGACGAAGGATGCTGTAGGTTGCAGAGAGACATAGATAAGCTGCAGAGCTGGGCTGAGAGGTGGCAGATGGAGTTTAATGCAGACAAGTGTGAGGTGATGCACTTTGGTAGGAGTAACCGGAAGGCAAAGTACTGGGCTAATGGTAAGAGATTCTTGGTAGTGTAGATGAGCAGAGATATCTCGGTGTCCATGTACACAGATCCTTGAAAGTTGCCACCCAGGTTGACAGGGCTGTTAAGAAGGCATACAGTGTTTCAGCTTTTATTAATCATCAGTGAGCCTCCGACGAAGCGCTGGTGTTATGTCCCACTTTCTATTTTTCTGTTTAGGTTTCCTTGGGTTGGTGATATCATTTCCTGTTCTTTTTCTCAGAGGATGGTAGATGGGCTCCAAATCAATGTGTTTGTTGATGGAGTTCTGGTTGAAATGCCATGCTTCTAGGAATTCTCGTGCATGTCTCTGTTTAGCTTGTCCTAGGAAGGATGTGTTGTCCCAATCAAAGTGGTGTCCTTCCTTATCTGTATGTAAGGATACGAGTGATAGTGGGTCATGTCGTTTTGTGGCTAGTTGATGTTCATGTATCCTGGTGGCGAGCTTTCTGCCTGTTTGTCCAATGTAGTGTTTGTCACAGTTCTTGCAAGGTATTTTATAGATGACGTTTGTTTTGCTTGTTGTCTGTATAGGGTCTTTTAAGTTCCTTAGCTGCTGTTTTAGTGTGTTGGTGGGTTTGTGGGCTACCCTGATGCCAAGAGGTCCGAGTAGTCTGGCAGTCATTTTGGAAATGTCTTTGATGTAGGGGAGAGTGGTTATGGTTTCTGGGCCCGTTTTGTCTGTTTGTTTGGGTTTGTTGCTGAGAACTCGGCACACTGCGTTCATAGGGTGCCCGTTCTTTTGAATACACTGTATAGGTGATTTTCTTCTGCTCTTCATAGATCCTCTGTCCACAGACAAAACGGGCCCAGAAACCAGAACCACTCTCCCCTACATCAAAGACATTTCCGAAATGACTGCCAGACTACTCGGACCTCTTGGCATCAGGGTAGCCCACAAACCCACCAACACACTATAACAGCAGCTAATGAACTTAAAAGGCCCTATACAGACAACAAATAAAACGAACGTCATCTACAAAATACCTTGCAAGAACTGTGACAAACACTACATTGGACAAACTGGCAGAAAGCTCGCCACCAGGATACATGAACATCTACATACATGAACTAGCCACAAAACGACATGACCCACTATCATTCATATCCTTACATTCAGATGTGGAAGGACACCACTTTGATTGGGACAACACATCCATCCTAGGACAAGCCAAACAGAGACATGCACGAGAATTCCTAGAAGCATGGCATTCCAACCGGAACTCCATCAACAATCACATTGATTTGGAGCCGAACTACCATCCCCTGAGAAAAAGAACAGGAAATGACATCACCAATGCCGGAAATGACATCACTAACCCACGGAAACCTAAACAGATAAATAGAAAGTGGGACATAACACCAGCGCTTCGTCAGAGGCTCACTGATGATGTTACCTAGAATGGTGACGAAACATCTGAAAACTAACCTTCCAGCTCAGCGAGCAAACTCACATCCAGGGGCATAGCTTAAAATTGAGGGGTGAAAGATATAGGACAGATGTCAGAGGTAGTTTCTTTACTCAGAGAGTAGTAAGGGAATGGAACGCTTTGCCTGCAACGGTAGTAGATTCGCCAACTTTAGGTACATTTAAGTCGTCATTGGATAAGCATATGGACGTACATGGAATAGTGTTGGTTAGATGGGCTTCAGATCGGTATGACAGGTCAGCACAACATCGAGGGCCGAAGGGCCTGTACTGTGCTGTAATGTTCTATGTTCTATGTTCTACCATGGGAAACCTTATCAAACACCTTACTTAAATCCATGTATATCACATCCACTGCTCCACCTTCATCCATGTGTTTGGTCAACTCTTCAAAGAATTCAATAAGGTTTGTGAGGCACGATCTACCCCTCACAAATCCATGCTGAGTATCACAAATCATACTGTGCCTTTCCAGGCGATCATAAATCCTGTCTCTCTGGGCCCTTTTCAATAATTTGCCCACCACTGAACTAAGACTAACTGGCCTGTAATTTCCAGGGTAAACCCAATTCCCTTTTTTGAACAAGGGAATGACGTTTGCCTCTCTCCAATCCTATGGCACTACACCCGTGGACAGTGAGGATGAAAAGATCAATCGCCAAAGGCCCTGCAATCTCATCCCTCGCTTCCCATAGAATCCTCGGATAAATCCCATCAGGCCCAGGGGACTCATCTATCTTCAAGTTCCTCTTCCATACTAACATCCATCTCCTCTAGCCTACCAGCCAGTTTCACACTGTCCTCCTCTACAACTAGGTCCCTGTCAGTTGTGAATACCGAAGAAAAAGTATTCATTAAGGACCTCGCCTATTTCTTTGGGTTCCATGCACAAATTCCCTTTACAATCCTTGATCGGCCCTACCCTTTCTCTGGTTATTCTCTTATCCCTCACGTACATGTAAAAAACCTTGGAGTTTTCCTTGATCCTATCTGCCAAGATTTTCTCATGCCCCCTTATAGCTCTCCTTAGCCCTTTCTTCAGCTCCTTCCTGGCTAACTTGTGATCCTCTGCAGCCTTTTCCAATCCTTTTTTTCTTAAACTTGGGATAAGCATCCTTCTTCCTCTTAACCAGTCATTCGACCTCCCTTGAGAACCAAGGTTCCTTCACTCGACTGCATCTTCCCTGCCTACAAGGAACAAACATATCAAGCACACACAATATGCATTCCTTAAACAATCTCCACATTTCATTAGCGCTCTTCCCTGACAGCATCTGTTCCTATTTTATGTTACCCAGTTCTTGCCTAACAGAACTATAATTACCCTTCCCCCTTTTATAAACCTTACCCTGCTGTAATTACCTATCCTTTTCCATGGCTGTTGTAAAAGTATCAGAGTTATGATCGACACCGCCAAAATGCTCTCCTCCCAACAGGTCTAACACTTGGCCCGGTTCATTGCCAAGCACCAAATCCAAAGTTGGCCTCTCCTCGTGTTGGTCTATCTACATACTGTGTCAGGAATCCTCCCCGAATGCAATGGACAAAAATCTGCTCCATCTAAAATATTACAACTCAAAAGTTCCCCATCAATATTTGGAAAGTTGAAGTCACCCATGACTACAACCCCGTGACTGTGCACTTTTCCAGTATATGCCTCCCAATCTGCTCCTCCACTTCTCTGCAACTATTAAGGGATCTGTAAAAAAAAAACCCAAAAGCGACTGCTCCTTTCTTGTTCCGGACCTCAACCCAAACTGACTTTGAAGACATATTATTCTCAAACTGCCTTTCAGTAGCTGCTATTCTAGTCCTGACTAGCAATGCCACCCCTCCACCTCTTTTACCATCCTTCCTATTTCTTTTAAAGCATCTAAATCCCAGAACTTCCAACAACCATTCCTGTCCCTGAGTTACCCAAGTTTCTGTATTGGCCACAACAGCGTAGTTCCAAGTCCTGGACTTCAGCTTCCAACCAAACTCCATGTACTCGTTTTTCACATTCTCAGTCCTCTTTCTACCTACGTCATTGGTACCAATGTGTACCATGACTGCTGGTTGCTCATCCTCCCCTTTAAGAATCTCGAAGGCACAGAGACATCATGGTCCCTGGCACCCGGGAGGCAATATACCACCCATTTGTCTCGTTCGCGTCCACAGAACTGCCTGTCTGAGCCTCTTACTATTGAGTTCCCCATTACAATTGCTCTCCTATGCTCTCCCCTTCTGTGCCAAAGGGCCAGAGGCCTGTCCGCTAAAGGCCTTCCTTTGGTAGGTCATTCCACACCCCGCCCCCCCCACCACACCCCAACAGTATCCAAAACGGTATACTTATTGAGGGAAATGGCGACAGGGGATCCCTGCACTGTCTGCCTATTCCGTTCCCCGCTCCTGACAGTCACCCAGCTACATTTTTCCTGTACCTTGGGTGTGACCACCTCCCTATAAACTCTTCTCTATCACCCCCCTCAGCCTCCTGAATCTTCAGCAAATCAAGGGTAATGGGGAAAAAGCAAGAAAGTGGAGTTCAGTATGAACATATCAGCCATGACCTCCTTGAACTGCACAGCTGACTCCATGGTCCGATGAGGCTACTTCTGCTCCTATGACTAATTGCATTGCAAGGGAACATTATTGGAGAAAATAAAGGACCGGAATTATAGAAAAGACCAGAAAAACATCAGAACCAAAACAATATTCAAGGATTAAAACATTTTGTTCAAATTATATCGGAAAAGAGAAACAACCTTTATACTATCAAGATTACAAGTCTATGAAGTTTTTCTTCCAAATGACTTAAAGTCACTAAACTATCACCATCTTTCATGAAATAAGCTTTGTCATGCAGATATTTTTAAATCCTTTCAAAGCATTTCAAGCCAAAGAATTTGTTTTGAACAACTGTTGCAATAAAAATTCTGCACGAAAGAGGCTCAAATGGCCTACTCTTTCTCCTTATTCGTACGGAGTGCGTGTGCAGTCTGAAATATACAGAATTAATGTACCTCTAAAATATGCGCGATATTAGATCATCCGGTATTCTTATTCATGGATATTGCATTGATTATGACATTTCACTCAACAACTCAGCATATTTAGTGTCCCTCTTCTTTCCTGATCATTAGTTTTGGTTCAAGTCTCAATAGCTTTTCTAACGATAAAGAAAATTGTTAATAGCAGTTACAGCCACCAGCACCAATGTGCCCCTCAGAAAAAATTAAATATAAACCTTGGCTAATGAAATGTGAATTGTACCTAGGCAATATGGTTATACATTATTATAAAAATTCCCTGAGCAAAAATAATCCGTTAAATATTACTACATTCATATAGACAGCTCATCTATGACAGATAATAAAATGCATAAAGAATTCAACATTAAATTTAAAAAGTGAACATGTTCTGCTCTAGAATGGATAGGGTAACAGAATTATGAGGTGACTGCATTTAGTATCCAAACTGACCTATTTAAAAATTGACAAAACTCAGAGAGAAGTCAAGACTTTTATTCTAGGACAGCAACTAGAATTTTTTTTTAAAAGAATTCTGAAGCATTAGGAGGTGAAATAAACCTAGATTAGATGGGGGTTGTAAAATTTGTCTTGGGATGAGATCAGTGCTCTCAACACAAATGTCCCAATATCAAAAGACAATCAAACATAACCATAATCAAAATCAAGAGCAATTCAACTACTGTTACAATTCCTTCTTCAATTCTGAAGAAGGGTCCTGACCCAAAACCTCAACTTTCCCATTCCGCTGATGCTGCCTGACTTGCTGTGTTACTCCGGCTCCACACTTTTTTGACTGACTCCAGAATCTGCAATTCTTGGTGTCTTTGTATGCACGTTGCTGTAGTCTAATTAATTTCTGAATCAAACTTTGCTGATAAGCCTGCTATGGGGCACTTCTCAAATACATTTTGAAAGTTCAAGAATGCCACATCAATTTCATTACCCTCATCCACCTCATCAAAAAAAACTGAAGCAAGTTAGTTAAAACAATTTGCCCTCAATTAACCCAAATGTATCAGATCAATGTTAATTTTATCACACATGATCCATCCTCAAAAGTTTTCCAACATTTTTACTGAAATGACATTCAATTTCACAACTTATAAAAAGACAATTACATATTTTCATAACGTTGTGTATCATAACTGAACCATATAAAAACTTTTGTTTAGGTGACGGAAAATTATTTTTCAATGCTCCAATTTTTGCAGACCAAGCCAAAAAAAAATCAAAAGAGCCTTTCCATTCACTGCATTTAAATGGCTAGTGCTGTTCAGTTTCTGGTCATTGGTAACCCAGGATGTTGAGTGGGGAATTCAGTGATTGAAATTCCATTGAATGTCAAGGAGCTATGCTTAAATTGCCTTTTAGTGGAAATTGTCTTTGCCTGACATTTGTAACACATACTACATGCAACATGTCAGCCCAAGTGTGGATACTATCCAGGTCTTTCCCCATTTGGAGATGGACTGCTTCACTGCCTGAAGACTTCTGAATGGTGCTGAACATTGTTGGCTGGTCATTGCACATCGCACTTCTGAGCTTTTGACGGATGGAATGCCATTGAAGAAGCACTGAACATGGTGGTTCTAGGATACTAGCCGGAAGAACTCCTTGGAGATGTCTTGGAGCGGAGATGTCTGACCTCCTAATAACTGCAACAATGTTCTTAATGTGCCACGTACAACTTCAACCAGCAGAGAGTTTTCTCCCTGATTTGTTTAGACCCTGGTTTTGCTGGGGATTCCTTGATGCCAAACTCAGTCAAATGCAGCCTCGATGTCACAGGCTGTCACTCTCACCTCACTCAGGAATTCAGCTCTTTGTCCATGTTCGAACCAGGGTTGTAATCAGATAAGGATTTAAACGACCCTGTTGGAACCCAAACTGGTTCAATGAGCAAGTAATTGCTGAGCAGGTGCTGCTTAGATATACATTGATGACATCTTCCATCACTCTATTAATGATCGAGAGCAGACTGATCTGACCCATTGGTTGTGGGATCGCTTAGGTCTGTCTAGCTTCTATTTTACTATGGACTCTCCTTTCTCTCTCTTCCAGTAGCCTTTGCTCTATTCACTTTTCCTTAAAACACTGAAAATTTGTTCGCACTTCAGGCCCAAAATAAAAGTGCAAATAGCTGCTAATTGAATAAAGAGACTCACGTCATTATCACCTTTTCACACTGTAGAGTCAGGTTATCCCACACTCAAGACACAGAAAGAACACGAGAAAAACTGATCTTGATGTCAAGAAACACATGAGGAAGAAAGAAAGGGTACATAAAATTCCAAATGAACGAGACTCACTGAAGTGCAGTATTTTCAAAATCCTAACTGTCAAGTCATTTATCTTCTGCAGCTACCAAAAACAGTATCAATCTTCAAGAGGAGATAAGAAGTCATGCTGTGGCAACTATCAAGGTATTCTTCTCTTGTCCACAGCAGGGGGGAAAAAAAGACTTACATATCCTTCTGACTTGTCTATTTCCTCTGGGAGGATTTCATCAGCCAGAGACAAGGTCAAAATCCAACCACAGAAACCTCTGATACCATGTCTCTTGCGAGAAAAATGCAAGAAACATATCAAAGACTTAAGAAACTCTTCAGTGCAGTCAGTGCCTCAGTAAATTATAAAGGTTCTGTAATCTGTGAAACAAAGAATTAATTGTCCAAGAAAGTTGGTCACATTCTGCAATTGTTTCATGATGACATGACTAGCTGTCTCGAGTGGGAAGTCTGAAACAGCTTTCTTTGAAATCCAGGGTCAGGCGAGGCTGTGATAGCTCCCATATTATTTACAAGTTGCCCAACAATAGTTTTTCACGTCAAAGATCATTGACCTCTAGTGTCAGTGTTAAATATTACCTGGACAGAGATTCTCTACCCTCAGTTGCCTCTAAGCTAATACTAAAGTATTAGCTATATATGATCTAAAGTTTGCAGATGACTGCAGTTTGTAGCACACTCTGCACCAAATTTCCAAACAACACTGAATCATTTCAATTCTCCAAACAAACACCTTAACATTGAATGCTGCCAAAACAAAACTCATTTAATTTGCTCTGCCAAAGATTTAGCGCTTCCCAGACTTCAGCAGGTATCGCTCACAAAAAGCCACCATTGGCAAGGAGATTCAACACAGGGTCAGCTGCACCAGCTCAGTCTTCTACAAACTAAGATAACAGGTGTTTGACAATAAAAGACTCCACGTGTTAGAAGTCCCAGCATATTCAGCAGGTGCCATCATCATGCTTCCATTCTGCAGTGAAATCTATGTTGTGTATCACACAGGAGCTCCACAGAATTACCATCAGTAATACCTATGCTATTTTACCTGGATTCAATAGGAGGACCATCGAATGAATGCTTCTGCTCCAGATCAAAACATCCAGTGAGGTGGTCATTGAGGCAGTGAGCAAAGTGGAAAGCAGGATGAGAAAAAGTGAGTGGCGACTGTTCAAAAGATGCACAACAATTTTATCAGCAACTTCACACATGCACTTCTGGATGGGGTTGGTGTCAACTTTCTTCCAGACACAGTGACACCACTGTTGACTACAATTTCCTGTCCTTGTGCATTAACAGAAAACAGTGCTTCTACAGCACCCTTAACAACTGAGGATACTGCAAAACTGCTTTACAGTAAATAAGTAATTATGAAATGTAGTCACTGTTCTATTGTTAGAAAGGCAACAATAAATCTGAAGATGCTTCCACAAACAGCAATGTGACAATGACCAAATGATCTGCTTGCAATGTTAACTGAGAGATAAGTGTTGGTCTGGAGACCAGAGACAATTCCAAGTTGCTCCTCAAAACTATGCTATGGAATCTCACATAACTAGCAGAGTAGGCAAACAGGGTATTTTAGCCAATGCAGCATTATCTTATTAACGCACTAGAGCATTCACTTAGATTATTGCATTCAAATCTATCATGTAGGACTTGAACAGACAATCTTCTGACTCAGAGTTGAGTGCAGAACTGCCTGAGTTATAGCTGATACTATTGCCCTTTCCTCTGGTATCATCCAACTCTTTTCGAAACTAGCTGCCATTATTCCATATTAGCAGAAAGATCAGCTCTCAACTGTATCATCCTCACAAACAGCTAGGGCATCCATAAGCTTAGAATCCTCAGATACTGAAGTAGCCCATATTCACAAGCAACAAGATCTGAACAATATCCAGGCTTGGGCTGACAAATGGCAAGTGACATTCGCACTATGACCATCATCAATAAGAGACAATCTAACCACCAACTCTTGACATTCAATGGTGTTACCATCACTGAATCCCCCAATATAAACATCCTGGGGGTTACCATTGACCAGAAACTCACTGGACTGACCACATTAACAGAGTGGCTACAAAAGCAGGCCAGAAGCTGGAATACTGAGGCAGGTAACTCAACTCCTGACTCCACAAAGCCTGTCCACCATCTACAAGGCATAAATCAGGAATGTGATAGAATACTCCTCACTTGCCCGGATGAGTGCATCCCAACAACTCTCAAGAAGTTTGACACCATCCAGGATAAAGCAGCCCACCTAATTGGCACTACATCCATAAGCATTCACTCCCTCCATCACCGATGCTCAGCAGCGGCAGAGTGTATTATCTACAAGATGCACTGCAGAAATTCACCAATGATCCCTAGACAGCACCTTCCAAATGCTTGACTACTTCCATCTAGAAGGACAAGGGCAGCAAATATATGGGAACACCAACACTTGCAAATTCCGCTCCAAACCACGCACCATCCGGACTGGGAAATATATCACCGTTCCTTCACTGTTGCAGGGTCAAAATCCTGGAATGCCCTCCCTAATAGCATTGTGGGACAAGCCACAGCAGAAAGACTGAAGCAGTGCAAGAAGGCAGCTCACCACCACCTTCTCAAAGGCAACTAGGGATGGGCAAGAAATGCTGGCCAGCCAGCAATGCCCACATCCCACAAATGAATAGGAAAAACAAAATATGGAGAGGAACTGTGTTATCACCTGCAACTTTCCAATCAAGTGTCTACTATTGTCACAACACTGACTGACATTGGCTCTAATCTATGTCAAAAATCGTAACCTCTATCCCTGTGACCACGTCGCACTCTCTCTCCATTCTCCTCAACTTCTTTACACCTTCCTCATATTGTCGGTCATAATGTCTTCCACCAGCATTTATGCTACACTGCTCAGCTAAGTGGCTTCAAACTGTCTTCTTCTGGTTCGCCTGTAAAGTTGACAGATTAAGAGGTGAGCTTTGTATCGTATTTATTTTTCTCTCAATCATTGAGCATAATTACCTATTGTTTTGTGAAATGTTCCTCAAGTCAATTGTCGTCTGAAATGTCTACGTGGTCCAACACTGGTCCAACATATCTTTGGATTTCCACCATGTGATCTCCATTTCTATATGCCATGCCCAGTCAAACAATATTTCTCACCTCCATTTTCTTTTTACTTAATAAGCAGTAAAAAGTGCATTTAAAGGAAAACAAAACACACACCCCTTTGATTTCCCCCACAGCCCATCCCTGTTTGGGAGATTGATGTTTAATTATTCCAGTCTAGAGAACAATCTGGCAGAATCTGCAAACCTAATTTGTGATGAGTTAAATATTGCCAAAATTTTTTTTCCCCCAAATCACTAGGATGCTGTTTAATATAAGCAACACCGAATGCAAAAACATGCAATAAAAATGAACAGTGTCAAATGTTGTCTCAGGTTTTGCAATGCTCATGTTATGTTTGATGTCACTGCATTATATTTCACCATATTTTATTTGGACAAAACCAAAATCTGGGAGATTTTGATTCAAGCAGTTATGATTTTAATGGGAAATGGGCCACATATAGGATACGACTGCTACTGAACTGGTCAGTTACTATGCATTGCAACCCCAGATTAAATCTGGTTAGTAGAACAACTGTTAATCAACCAAGTACTTCAAACCCAAAATATGAATTATAACATGCAAAAGATCTATTATATAATTTGTAGAGTACAATATTTAACTGAGGTACCAATGATGAATAGACATTCAAAACTCCAACTTTCAGCAACATGATAAATGTTTTGTACTTGAGAAAAATCATTCACTCACCTAGTCTAGTCCTGTCTGATGGAAGTAAAATTCCTCACTATTACTATGAACTCGCATTATTATTATTATTCAAGCATTACTCCGGTCTTAATCTTAAAAAAAAGAACCACCACTGCGTTGTCTTTGCTAGTCCTCAAACCTGAGGCTCAATAGCATAGCTGTCCTGAATCCAAATTCTCCAAACTATTTAACATCTTATGCAGTTTTTTAATCAAAGACTTATTTTTCTCCAAAGGGCAAAGTCCAAAAGTGAATCACTTCACAACTCAGCTCTCTGCAGTCGAAAATCTTAAAGACCTCCTTGGGACTCAGTCTATTAATCCTGCATATTTTCTGTAATGAGCAGATTTTCCACATAATCTTCCAGGTATGGTACCAACCAGGATATAAAGAACTTCAGCATTACTTTATTAGACATACATATAGCAATATTTAATTTTGTTGTCTTCACTGGCTACAAACATCGAACCATCATTTTTAAGGACATGTCTACAAAAACAACCAGACAATTCATTCATGTGCTGTAACCTCCAACCTATAACTGTTTTATTTGTAAATTTGTTTTATATGCAATTCACTACCTTACTTCTATGTCATTTTGTGATTTTAACTTCAACCATGCTGAACTCCATCTGCCACCAACGCCACCCTCGCCCCCCACACCCTCCCAAGCCATTTGTCTAATCTTTCTTGATACTGGAGAATTTGTCACTGCTCCTTAAAATTGTGTCCCAGGATCTTTTGCAATGCAGGCCTCTCTTATTAATCACTGAAATGTGCATCAATTCTTGAATAAAGCTGGAACGTTCAAACTTCAACCTTAAGTGATGAGAACACTACACATAGCAAGCTTACAACTGTTAACTGTTGACTTTTGTCCATTAGCAAGCTTACAACTGTTAACTGTTGACTTTTGTCCATCAGCTCAAGATTCCAATTTACTGGTTTCATGAATCAGAGAGTCAGATTTTTATTTTCCTTGCCCTGTTCCCCACTTGAATCCATCTATGGTTTTAATCTTCCTTTTTTCAATAAAAATACAGTGGTTGCAGAAAAGTGATAAATTACTTGTTTGTAGAACTGCATTCAGTTGACCATGGCACATTTCTAATCAATTTTTACAATGTGCAAAACTAGTAGACCAGTTGCTGACAAGTCACCCACATAAAAAAAAAACTACAATCTACCAGCCTCATTGGTTTATACAGGGACTTGCTCTGAAAGCGCAGGAGCAGTAGATTGCTATTTTAAGGCCATAACTTATCTGTGGCTGCTTCAGTGACTGTTAAGTTGTAAAACTTGATCTAGAAGGCACCCATCTGGCAGAATGTCATTTATTTAATTGAGCCTCTCGCTGCTCCACTGAGATTTAAACAATAAATTCTGAATTTATTAAGCCACAAGCCCAGCTGCCTTTTGCTCCAACCTGAATAACCTCACCCTGGGTGTTTTTCTATCAGGTGTTCAAGAGACAAATACTTTGATGCATTTGATAGGCCTTTCTCATGAATGTGGATGGTAAAGATGAAGCAGCTGAATTGGCCAGTGTGACCCTTCAATCAACACCATCAAAAGCAAAAAACAATTCAGAAGCTGACATCTATTATTAGGTCAACAGTGAGTTGAAATAGTAAGACAATCCTGCCACCTTAAGAATCATTGGTGAAATTGGTAATAATATTGCGCACCATTCTGGTCAGCTCAGTTAAACGGAGTATTTCAGATATTTAAAGGAAGCAGAAAAGGGTAATCAGAGTGTGTGGTAAATTGACGAAACAGACTTCCAGGAAGTGACTGTGCAAGCAATATCATTAAGTCATTAAAATGCCAATTTGATAGATTTATTTCCAAAAAATACATTTTGAGATCTAGTGTACGAGTAATTTGAGGCATGGCATGCTCTAAATGTACCATGCTTGGAAGGAACAAGCGATTTTGGAAGGAACAAGTGATTTTGGATCCATGGTGCTCAAAAATCTCACTCATTGGATTTCTTCCCTGCCTCAGTCAGGATCTGTTGTAAACTACCAGGTATTTGATTGCCATGATTAAATCAACGCTCCACTACTGTTTCATCATGCGGACTCCGAGGATGAAAGATGAACTAGTTAAACTTGTGGTTTGACGTTGTTGTGCAGTGTGTCAATTTCTCATGTGTGCAGAACACTGGTTAAGCCACTTTTGGAATACTGCATTCAATTCTGGTCTCCCTGCTTTAGGCAAGATGTGAAACTTGAAAGGTTTCAGAAAAGATTTACAAGGACTTTAGTGGGTTTGAGCTTTACAGAAAGGCTGACCAGGCTGGGGTTATTCTCCCTGGGCATCAGGGGCTTAGGGGTGAGCTTGTAGAGGTTTATAAATTGTGAGGGACATGGATAAGGTGAATAACCAAGGTCATTTTCCCAGGATACAAGTGTCAAAAACCACAGGTCACTGGTTTAAGGTAAGAGGGGAAAAATGTAAAAAGGATCTGAGGGACAACTTTTTCATGCAGAGGGTGGTGCATGTATGGAAATGAGCTGCCAGGGGAGTGGTGCAGGCTGATACAATTGCAAAAGTTAAAATGCATCTGGATGAGTATATGAGTAGGATGGCTTTAGGGAGATATGGACCAAGTGCCAGAAAATGGGACTAGATTAATTCAGGACATCTATTCAGCATGGACGAGTTGGACCGAAACATCTGTTTCCATGCGGTACAGCTCTATGACTCTTAAGTGGAGTGGTCATTACTATATCTGCATGGGCATTGGGCTAATGCTAAATTCACTGGGACCAAATTTTAAGTGTTGCAGTCTCTATACATGTTCATTAGGATCCAACTGCCTGTTCAAGGAAGCGCACTGGAAAAAGTTTCATGGGTGGAACAGTTTGTACTCCTATTGCGCTCAGGATTGACCATTGTTGCTGAAGCCACCAGCAAAAGGCAAGCGTTCGTTTAAAAAGAAATGGCAGCTTTCTTCTTCACAGAGAAAGTAAATGCCTGACCTCGTCAAAATGTCTCCTTTCCCAATCCACCAAATGAACACTGTTGCCTGCTGCAAATTAATCAAAGAAATTAAACTTCAGGCCTCTCCCAAAGCAGCAAGTAGTACCACCATTTATAGTCTTCAATGCCCAAGCTGTCTGGGGAGGCACCACACACTCATACCTAAATAGTCATTGGAGTTCAAGCTTCAGTTTCAAATCAGCTTTAGGCCTCCTCATTGCTGCAAAGGCTCATTGCATGCAAATTGCGTCTGCAATGAGCCTTTGTCCAAGTAGCTATTTGGAACACTCAAAATCAACTAACAAATACAGATACAAAGTAAACCCATGTTCAAATACCTTGTTCGTTTGGAATGTAATTCTCATCATAATCCTCTTCTAGGATTAATTGGTCCCCTATCCGCAGTGCAGTTGCTGTCATCTCAGTTTAAGTGTATCACCAGGCTTACCTGAAATATGAAGTAGCATAAAGTTACTTGAATAGGAGTACAAGAGTAAATTAAAGCAAAAACAAAAATCAAAAATTATTCCAATTGTTCAAATGTTTGGGACTGATACAGTACAGTAACAAACATTTTAGCCAATAAAATACTCTCACAAATAACAGCATGAACAAAATATCCATCATTTTATTTGAATTTGAATTAGCTGTGTTGTCACATTTACTTAAGTAATATCGTGAAAAGTCGCCACATTACAGTGCCACCTTAGGTACAAAGGTAGTTAGGTGCAGGTTCTCAAGAACAAAATTCTTAGGGAAAAGAAAATTAGAAGTAAAAAGAAACAGAAAGTCCAACATTTCAAATCATTGGCATAAATTAGAAAGACAAAAGAATAAAAAGTTCAGAATAACAGCCTTTCTGACCCAGTCCACACCAGTAACTAGTCTCCAGTAAATGAAGGAGACCTCCACTACCTTGCTGGCACCTGCACCAGACCCACAAACATTAAAGTATGCCTAAAGTGTGGCAACTCCAATGAAACAGTCAATGAAGGCATCAACTCTAGCCTACTGGTCAGATTCACTAAAGATCATCTTAGGCTGACCATCAAGCAGCTAAACACTAATGTGGAGGATTGTACAACAATAGGTGAGGGACATAGTGGCGAACGGTAATGTCACTGGGCTAGTATCCAGCAGTTCAAGGTAGAGTTACAGTTTCACCGTGGTATGGAATTTGAAAGAAATGTAAACATGATGCCACTTTGTGGGTCTTGTGATGCAGTGGTTGTGCCTCTTCCTCTAGGCCTGAAGATCCACGTTCAAGTCCCACCTGCCCCAGTCAACTGTCCAAACAAAACCGTGACCTGACAGCGTAAAAATGAGAGTTACGATCCAGGAGGAGTTGCATTTATAGAGTCAACCAAAGCAAAATAAATACTGATGCTGAAAATCAGAAATAAAAAAATAGTGCTGGAGAAACTCAAGTGGGTCTGGCAGCATCTGTGGAGAGGAAAACTGAGTTAATGTTTCAAATCTAATATGACACTTCTTCAGAACTGAAATTTATACAGTGTCTTTCACAACTTTGTAATGTCACAAAACCCCTCACAATCAATTCGGTACTTTTACAGTGCAATCGCTGTTGTGCCATAAGGAAATACAGTCAACAAATTTGCATCACAAACAGTAATGAGTTAAATAACTAGATCATCCATATTTGTGATTTTGTTCAGGGAAAAGTAGTGACTAGAATTAAAAAGAAAAGAAATATACTCATCTAACAAAAAAATCAGCAGCAAATCTGCAACCTGCCTTGTCTGTATGAATGTCTGTTCAATGCCTTATTCAATTAAGGGACTAAAGGAGCCCTAATCAAATAACTTTTAAAATGAGTCCAGTGAGGGAATTTGGTCATTAAGAGATTCCACGTGGAATCTTTCAAGCACAGAAATAGCACACCAATATGACAAAATGAGATCCATTGCCTCAAAATTAAAGGAAGGTCATAATTCACCAATGACAAAGCCATAAATCATGATCACTTATAAGATATGGTCGATATACCATGTTTTAATGAAATAAAACACAAAAATTCCTTTTCTGGAACAGATGGGAAGAACAAAAGGATCAGCCAAAGCTTATAAGCAGCTGGTTCCACACAGAAACATTCACGCTGTTCTGACTGTCAAAGTCAGGTCCTCACGAGCAATAGGCTTAGCCAGGCTTAGTTAGGCAACACGGATTATGTATCTAACTGCTCCGTGCACTGATTTAATACAGGTCTCAGAGTTCTTCAGAATATTTGTCAGTCAGCATGAAGAATTCAATCATAGACACAAAGTCAAAGACAAAGACATCCAAAAATATTTCTACGTATTGCACATTAAAATAGTTGCCAGCCAAGCTGGTGGAATTTATAGTAGATGATCTGGCTTCAGGTCACATTCTTAGGATTGCATTTGTACTAAAAACTGCACAAGATCGTCCACAATGAAACATCCATTAGGAACCCCAGGATTAAAAAGATTTTTTTTTCGTTTTGAACACCCGTCAGAAACCGATAACAAGCTGAATGTGTGACCCAACGACAGAAATTACAGGAAAAGGTGCTTTGAATAAGAACACTTGTTCTCTAAGCCACCACATTATCACCAAGCTTGTGCTAATAAAAATCATGGCAAAAAAAAAACACGACATTCAGTTTTTAAGAAAGCAAAATCTGGCACTTTGGGCAGGGCAAAATGAAACATCTTTGCCAACTTGGATGAAAATTCAGCCTGACTGAGGGGTGAATATCACCTCCCTCTGTTATTGGTAAAGGTTTCAAACAGGCGTACTTTGCAAAACAGATTCTCGAGGAGGAATTTGCATTGCAGAGTCAAATGAGGATCATTGTACACAGTGTTATGAACAATCACCCAAGAGTGATGGTCCAAAAAATTGGTAATTTTGTGCCCAGTTAATGGGTAGGCTCTTGAAGTTGTAGGAGGCCAACCATCGGAGGCAGAGGAGCAGCCAGCTGTTTAGGCATGGCATGGATAGGGAATTTCCACTTTGATTCTCACTCTCAGGGACTTGCAAAAAGATTGAAATTTTAAAAAAGCCAGAGTTGCCTGGCAACCACAGCAGAGCAGCCTATGGCTAAGGCAAGAAGGCCCCAAAGCCTGCAGGGAATGCTAGAGCTCCTATCTGTCACAGGGAGGCTGCTTCCAGACAAATGCACAGCTCCCAGGCAAAATTCCAGGCAGTATTCAGAAGTTTGCTTTAAAGGGTCTTCACATTGGCTTAAATGTGCAAACTGCTGTTAGCAGAATGATAATCCTTCAAACTCCGGGAAAACTGTCTGCAGGGAGGATACTGCCAGAGAATCTCGTTGTCAATGGGCAGCGAGAAATGATACACCTACCTGCCTGCATATCTGGGTGAAAATTCTGCTCTCTCACTCAGAAGGATTTCAGAAGTGATGTTTTAAGTGAAAAAATCTCAGTGATGCAGCAGAGGGTGCTGTTGTGCACAAGAGAAGATTTCCTCTGCATCCCTAAAGGCATGACTGATTCTTGCATCAATGGAGTTCAAATGGCAGCACTGAAATTGTTAACATCCAAAAGCTTAAAATTCACAACAAAGTGAGAGAGAATCACCAACTGCCTGAGGATTTATTTTTCCACACATTTTCTACAAACACACACTGTCTTATAAGGTCATTATCACTACATACAGATTTAGTGCAATAATAATAATAATAATAATAAATAATAATAAATCGTCCATTTAAGCTTTTAATTAGCAAATTTACAATTTAGCTAAGATAATTATTTTAGGTCACATACAAGATACAAACTAGGAAACTTATCTAAAATGATGAATGAAGTATAAAATTAATCATTCTAGGCTAACTACAATTGAAAATTCAGGTGTCCGTTTGGGTGGACTTTATACGTCAGTTTTAGAGACATGCACAGTATAAAACTGGCTTCATTTAAGACAATTTTTGATAACATATGGCATTTTTAAACATCCAGATATATGCAATTCTTTGTTCAATGCAGTATATGGGATCATTTCCTGAAAGCCATTTAAAAATGTTATGGAAAACGTTTTCCAAGTACAAGCAATCCAACCACATCCCATAAACAGAAGATAGACAGCTCTGAACATAAGTACAGAAACACACGCATAGACTAGGAGCTCTTATAGTGAATGCCACCACAGAACTCCCCAGATCCTGTCCATCATACAAACGGCACAAGTCGGAGGTTTGATGGAATACTCTCTACTTGCATGGGACCCAAATAGCTCCAAACAATGCTCCAGGTCGACAGCAGAGACAACGAAGCTCACTTGAAATGACCTCAGAACCATGAACCTCATCACTCACTCCCTTCACCCCCGGTGCTGGGACAGCACTTTGCAGAACGGAATCTCACCAAGGCTTCCTTAGCAGCATCTTCCATACCCACAACCTCTACCATCCGGGTGTGGAACTATGTACATACTGTCTCTCCAATGTCACTGGGTCACAATCAAAGAGCTTTCTTCCTTACAACACTGTGGCTATACAACACATGTACTGCAATCACTCAAGAGGGCAACTCACTACCACCACCTTCTCAAAAACAATTAGAGTTTGCAAATAAACACAGCGTAGTCATCAATGCCCACAATCTGTGACCTATGCACATATGCTGCAGATGCCAGAAATGTGAACAAATCAAACACTGGAAATATTCAAGGCAGACAATATCTACACAGGGAACACACATTGTGTCCCTTTGTCAGGAAAGGTTCTAAATATAATCTTTGAACAAGTCACACTACAGAGACCGCCGCACAAAATCTAGGCTGTGATTTTATGGCAATACTAAGGGAAAAAAATACATTGTTAGAACTGTTGACTTTTGGATAAGATGTTAACTCACCCTTCTCAGTGGATGTAAAGGATCCCCGTGACATTGTTGCTCACATAGCTTTGAAAAGCCTATCTGGTCATGATGCTACTGCTGTTTGTAGTGCATTGCTTCGTGAAAATTAGTTGCCACCTTTTTTCACACTGAAGTGGTAATTACATTTCAGTAATACAAGTCCTGTGCTTTGGGACATGTTGACGTTATGAAAAACACTAAACATGTGCAAATCTTCTAACAAAACTTCCTGAAGGTGCAGCATGTGTTTCAGACCACTTGAGGGTGACAAATCACAACTTGGCTTCTGGACGAAAAGCTATCCTTCATCAATCTTTTAACTGGTTCAGGCAAGAGAAAGACACCAGTGTATCTGATCTACATTTCCCTACTTCAAGTATAGCTAACATGTAATTACTTGCCCAGGCTGGTCAGCACCAGCACGCTGGCAAGGTTTATAGTGGGTGCAATGGTACAAATAAGCAATAACCCCACTTAAGTTATTTACAGATCTGTGCAAACTTCCAAATCAATATAATATAGGTGAGGAGCAGGAAAGCAAACTCATACTATTTGAGTGATAATGGGAGCTGCAGATGCTGGAGAATCCAAGATAAAGTGTGGAGCTGGATGAACACAGCAGGCCAAGCAGCATCTCAGGAGCACAAAAGCTGACGTTTCGGGCCTAGGCCCTTCATACTATCTTAACCAACTTTGTAAGGTAACCAGAGATAATGGGAACTGCAGATGCTGGAGAATCCAAGATGATAAAATGTGAGGCTGGATGAACACAGCAGGCCAAGCTGCATCTCAGGAGCACAAAAGCTGATGTTTCGGGCCTAGGCCCTTCATACTATCTTAACCAACTTTGTAAGGTAACCAGAGATAATGGGAACTGCAGATGCTGGAGAATCCAAGATGATAAAATGTGAGGCTGGATGAACACAGCAGGCCAAGCTGCATCTCAGGAGCACAAAAGCTGATGTTTCGGGCCTAGACCCTTCATCAGAGAGGGGGATGGGGTGAGGGTTCTGGAATAAATAGGGAGAGAGGGGGAGGCGGACCGAAGATGGAGAGAAAAGAAGATAGGTGGAGAGAGTATAGGTGGGGAGGTAGGGAGGGGATAGGTAGATTACAAGAGAGTTGCAATGGGAGAGAGATTCCCTGAGGTTGGTCCGGAGGGAGGAGGGCAACTTCTTCAGGTTAGGCATCCCTGGAAGACCAAACCTGATTATCCTGGATCATAGCTAGCAGGAACTTCATGTCGAGTTCCTTGTCGATAGTGAAATTCACTTAAACCATCCGCGGCACTTATGATTAATTTCTCTACAATAACAATTTTTCATAGTAAATGGGGAGTAAAAGGTCCTTTTAGTTTTGAAGAAAATGTTAATTTTTATTCTTTTCATGTTTTAGAACCTTTTTAGTACCACGTTCAAGAATGGGAACATCTGCTAATCCTATCTATCCACACTCGATCTCGCACGGTACTCAGCAGGTAGTGATGCTGAAGAAAAGATAACCACGAAATTTTCTGCAGATGGACTGCAGCTGGGTCTTCAGAGCCAACTGTGCAGGTTTTCCAGCATTTAAAGGAGTGCAAGCAGCAGATCCGAGGAGATATTACAATAAAATTGATTGGTATTTTGTCCAATACTCCCGTTCGGAAATAGTAACACCATGACAGTGCGTTTCATGTCACAACTATGCATGTGCGTGATAAACACAAACAGCATGCTCAGATCACCCCACCTCACCCCCCCTGGAAAGCAACATTTTCTGTGCCCCTGCTCCCACTCTCAGTTACATTCAGAAAACCCATATGAAAAATGTATCTTGGGCAGCGACCTGAAAGCGTCTGATAGATTTATTTATATTGATATTGACTGTGAACACAATGGTATGGATTCCTGGGGTCAAAGATCACTATCAGAGCAGCCACATTCTTAAACTGTAAAGAATGTGTTGTCTATTTAAGTGCAGACAGCTGTCTGTAATTGCAAGGAATGCACCAGGACAGGGTAGAGAAAGCAAGCAGTAAGGGCTCAACTTGATCATAGTGAGGTTAACACTTCTGATTGATGAGATTGTGAGAATAGCATTAAAAGTATTGCACATACTCGTTTAGGTGCAAATGGAAGGCTCCTTGTGTAAAGAAAGACTTGCACTTTTATAGCAGTTTTCATGATTTAAATACCACCCAATCCACCTTATAACCAATGAAATGAAATTACTTTTGCAATGCAAGAAATTTAGCAGACAATTCAAACACATGAAAACAACCAATTTTAGCAATGTTAGTTGAGGTACACTTCTTCAAAGTCAGAGTTGGGACTTTTTACATCCAAGAGAGGGGCAAGATTGAACATCAGTTCAAAACAGACATGAATAAGGAAAACATTTGGTTTGTCTTCTACCATGGCTAAAATTGTACTGCTCACCTTGTTTTTCTTACTGTGAAGAATATTCTGCCAGTTGTAAATCTGTCTTTTGCTTCACTTTATCCAGGCGCTTTCATACCTGAAACAAGTCCCCATGGTCTGTCCTTACCCATCTGTTGAAAAGATGGTCCAAACTTTTCCAGTTTTCCCCTCACATTAGTCTTTTGATATTAAGCACCTTCATGGTCCTTACCACATCACCACCTCGGATTAAAAATTAACCCTCGAGTGCCCGTGACAAAAACAGGACAAATTATTAAAGATGTGTAACCACGCACAGCCAACGTTTTCACTTAAACAATTCACCACTCCATTTACCTTATTTAATTCTGCACCAATGACAGGACATCAATGAGGGATGTTAGATTTGAATGCACAAATAGCCTTAATCATTTTCAGTTTCTCCTTAAGTAACTCAGCAGTAAGAAAAAAAAAGTACATGTATACGACACCTATTTCTGCTTCCAATGCATAAAATTTCACTGCACTGCACACATTTTATCTGCACCAGAAGTGCTCACTTCTATTGGCTGCACAATTACATTTTCTGTTGATCTTTGCCCGCCTTTATTCGATTTACCTGTCCACCCCCGCCAAACCTTGGATTTGTCGATAGTGTATGAATGAGACTCCTGAGCTTGTGCTGAATTAACATTTAAATTGATGAACAAAAACTGGGCTGAAGTTTGCAAAGCTAATTTTCTGAAGGTTCTTATCAGGCTTCACATGATCTGTCTGTTCTGATTGGGAAAGATTCTTGTTTTAAGCTAGACCAGGCCCAAATAAGGTTTAATATACAATCCAGATGTAGATTATTCTGAATAGTAAACAAAGCAGATTGCAAATACAGTCAGCGGACATACAACCTCAATACTCATACAGCGTGTGAACATTCATCTTTTTGTTAATAGAATCTTTTGCATTGTGTTAGGTGCATCAAAATAAAAAGCAGGATGTATGATGTTTATTTGATTATCAGGGCTATTCTTCCTTGGTTACTAATTGTGTTAGACAACTTTAAATACATATTCACCTGAATTATTAGTCTATGCTAAACATTTTCTACTAAAATTAATGCATGTTTCTGCAACAATTCTAGTATAGCCACATGATGAGTGGCCTCACATCCACTGAAGAAAATTGATACAAGGTACCATATGGTCTACAACACTAAAGTCACGGTTACTAAGCACAGAGTTTCCAGTATTTTAAAGAGATGAGGAAGATGCAAAAACTATTTCAACATGGTGGGAGAAGCAGGAGGATAGATTCAGATGGTCACTGGGCTTTCAAAGAATAGGTTCATCCTGAAAATAATTATCCTCCACAGATTCATGCATCCAGGTAAATAATTAAGATTATTTGATGATTTCAGCACATATTGTTACTGTAAAGATTCAGCCAGGGTGAGGGATCCCATAAATTTGAGTTAAGCTGAGGCTTGAGAAAACCAGAAGACCCCTGTGATTTAATCTGCTTCCAAACAATAATAAAACAATGATGCATTAAATATATGGGGAAACATTTTTAGTTTTCAACTGTTCACAATTTACAATAGTCTGACCTTGCTCAGTAAGAAGGCATTGAAAAGTGTTGGGAATTAGCTCTAGAAAAGCCTTGGTAATCTTCTCCCGGTTAGCATGCTTTCTTTGGATGGGTCTGTAGTCAAACATGATTTCTGTGCTGTGTTGGGAAATACCAGAATATTTTTACAGTCTTTGCCGTTTCAGCTAGAGAAACAGCTGGGGAAGCAGGCAGGTATTCAGACTCATCAGGATTATAGAATTTTAAAAAAACATACATAGAATCCCTACAGTGCTGAAACATGCCATTAGGCTAAAAAGGTCCAAGCCAACCTGCGGACGAGAAACCCCCCCAGACTCACCCCTCTATCCTAACCCTGTAACCCTAATGTGGGGGCTAATCTACCTAACCTACACATGCCTGGACACTATGGACAACAATACATGGCCAATCGACCTAACCTGCACATCTTTAGACTGTGTGAGGAAACTGGAGTGCCTGGTGGAAACCCACACAGACACACATGCAAACTCCACAGAGTCACCCAAGGCTGGAATGGAATCTGGGTCCCTGGTGCTGTGAGGCAGTAGTGCTAACCATGGAGCCACCCTGCTGCCCCAATTACTATGATGAAAATCTACTTTTTCACCTTTTTATGCACTTTCCCGATCCGTGCCTCAAACTGCTGTAAGTCATCCAGGTGATTAGTTCTATATTGTGCAGGTAGTGTCTTAATATTTATAAAGCAACATGAAGTTTTCTTGACATCTTAATCTCAGAGTAGCAAATTGTCATTGCTTGCTTTCTGCCACTATTGTTTAAAAATGAAACGTACAAAGAGCAATCTAGTTGATGGTAAATCAGTCCAGTTTCATTCACATTAAAAATATCCTTTGGTGCACAGGCGAGACCATTTTGGAACCATCGCTGCAGAACTGCCCACATCTCACGCTCCAGTTAGGCTTACCGCTACTCAAATTAGTTGACGAGGTCATTATGACAAGCTTGCAGGGTTCAGCCAACTCAGACTTAGCTATCTGGAATTTATTCCAGAGTTTATCACAGGCATCCTTCTATGGATTTCCTAGTCTGCTAATGGGAATGACTGACAACTTTGCCACAACTTGAATTGTAGACTTAACCCAGAAGCAACGTGAAAGCTCTCTAGAAGAAGCTCAGGGAGAATGACCTATTGACCAAATCCTGCACAAGGGAGGAGATGAGAAGATACAGATTCAAAGCTCGCAGATTGTATGAAACTAGATAGGGTACTGATCATATTTAACAGAATGGCACTAGTCTTGGTGGACCAAAAGGCCTGTTCCTGCACCAGCTCTTTGAACTCATCTGAAGGGTCACAGCTACTTTCAGCAAGAGGGTTGGACAACAAGTTAAATTTATTTTCATTATTTGAGGTAATCAGCATCCTTCAAATTTCGTCTCTTTTCAAACCTAGCTGAACATTAGAGATGGCATGTGACAATGTACATGAGATTTGACAGATAGGATCACACACTAGACAATGAAGTCTGACAGTTATAGTTATATATTGAAAAATCTGTTGCATGTTTCAGAACATCTTAATAATAAAGCACAGAAGGAGCCTATCGTGATACCACCAGCTCTTTGAACGAGACATCCAATTAGCTCCATCCACCACCTTTCTCCATAGCCATAATTTTGTCTTTTGCAAATAAATATCCAAATCTCTTCAGAAAGCAACAAATGAATTTGCATCCACTAGCCTTTCAGGCAGTGCATTCTAACCAAGATCACACACATGAAAAAAATCCTCCACCCCACCTCTCCATTTCCCCTCTATCCACCCCAACCTCCAATTTAATCTCTGGCTCTATTGCAGCACTGGCAATCCTTTATTCAAAAATTTATCTTGTTGTAGTATAAACAGACCACGATATCCAGTAATATACCTAGTGCCATCTTCAACATGAAACTTATTTTGACAAATGAAGTGATTTCTTCTTCTCTGTCAAAATCCCCACTGAACAAATTTGACAAATCACGATGCCCACTAAGAACGCTCTGACCACATTATAAAACTACAGTGTAAGAGCTATTAAAGGTGCTGACGCCAAAGACAGAATTGAAACAATGATATCGGGGGCCGGGTTTGAAGCAAAGCTTATATCAGCACATTTAACAATGTTTAGTGAAAGAATCACACTGAAATACATTTCAAAATGTGTCACAACATCAACAATTTCAAAGTAAAATGGCAAAAGTAGTTTGTGTTACGTCAAGGTATAAAAGTAAACCATAACTATTATAAATCTGAAAGAAAGTGAGGAAAATATAACTATACATACAACACAGCAGCCAACATCTAAAAATAAAAGATTACTGCAATGCCTTGAGATTTCATTCTGCACAGATTTCCGGTGTTGTACAATTCTAATGCATGTGCAGAATAATCAATCTCAGCTATACTCATGACTCTGACTAGCTGAAAAATTCCACTGACAATGAAAGCACATCAAAAGCTCATTTGATACATTGCTGTAGCACCACTTTCACTCATTATTTCTGCTCAGGCCCAGGAATCTACAATTCATAACTGCCGTGAAATGAATGATGCAAGTCACTGAGTTTCTTTTCCTTGCAATGTTTTCAGGCCCTTTTTCTATCCATGTCCCCGAAATCAAGACATTTGAATTATTTACTTCTGAAAACACACATTAAATCGTTTCTTAATGTTTGCTCTACATGGGCTTCTTTCTCTCCTGTACCTAAATCCCATTTCTCCCTCAGAATTGCAAATATTTCAGAAGTATTACTCCTACTATAAAATTCTGCATCAGCATGTGCAAATGATACATCATAGCGAGTTTTGAGAAGATTTGTAGCTCAGGTTGAGGTTCTGGATGTGAGTTTGCTCGCTGAGCTGGAAGGTTCGTTTTCAGACGTTTCGTCACTTTTTTTTATTTGAAAAAATATACTTTATTCATAGAATGTACAAAAAAATAAAACATTTATACACCTACCCAGTCATGCAAGCCACTCCGGGTTACCCGGGGGTACATACACCAACTAAAGGAAAAAATCAAAACAGGGAAAAAAAAACAAAGCAAAGAAAACACCGCGGCAGTCGTCACCCCGCACAGTCCCAGTTGGCCCCCTGACCAGTTGGGGAAGGCGCCAGCTGGGCCCAGTTACCAGATAGGAATCTTTTCCCTTTTCTGGACGAGGCGGCTCATACGGTGGTCTTTCCCCACCGCGCCTTGGCGGCGGCTGCCCCAAGCTTTAGCGCGTCCCTCAGCACGTAGCCCTGGACCTTGGAGTGCGCCAGTCTGCGACACTCGGTCAGGGTCAGTTCTTTCAGCTGGCAGACCAGCAAGTTGCGGGCAGACCAAAGAGCGTCTTTCACCGCATTGATGGTCCTCCAGGCGCAGTTGATGTTGGTCTTGGTGTGCGTCCCCGGAAACAGCCCGCAGAGCACGGAGTCCCGCGTCACGGAGCTGCTCGGGACGAACCTCGACAAATACCACTGCATCCCCCTCCAGACCTCCTGCGCATAGGCACACTCCAGAAGGAGGTGATCGACAGTCTCGTCCCCCCCCCCGCAGCCACCTCGAGGGCAGCGTGCAGTGGTGGAGAGATTCCGGACATGCATAAAGGATCTCACTGGCAGAGACCCTCTCACCGCCAGCCAAGCAATGTCCTTGTGCTTGTTTGAAAGTTCTGGCGATGAGGCATTCTGCCAAACGACTTTGGCAGTCTGCATGGGGAACCACACGACGGGATCCACCCTCTCCTTTTCCCGAAGGGTCCTGAGGATACTACGTGCTGACCACTGCCTGACGGCCTTGTGGTCAAAGGTATTTCCCTTCAAAAATTTCTCCACGAAGGACAGGTGGTACGGAACGGTCCAACTACTCGGAGCGTTCCGCGGCAACGAGGCCAGGCCCATCCTTCGCAACACCGGGGACAGGTAGAACCTCAGTAAGTAGTGACACTTGGTGTTTGCGTACTGAGGATCTACGCACAGCTTGATGCAGCCACACACAAAGGTAGCCGTCAGGGCGAGGGTGGCGTTCGGTACGCCCTTTCCCCCATTTTCCAGGTCTTTGTACATGGTGTCCCTGCGGGACCCGGTCCATCCTCGAACCCCAAATGAAGTGGAAGATGGCCCGGGTGACCGCAGCGGCGCAGGTCCAGGTAATAGGCCAGGCCTGCGCCACATACAACAGTACCGAAAGCCCCTCGCACCTGACAACCAGGTTCTTACCCGCAATGGAGGGGGAACGGAGCGTCCACCTGCCCAGCTTCTGCTTAAATTTGGCAATACGCTCCTCCCAAGTCTTAGTGCATGCCCCAGCTCCACCAAACCAAACACCCAGCACCTTCAGGTAGTCTGTCCTGACGGTGAAGGGGATGAAGGAGCGGTCGTCCCAGTTCCCGAAGAACATGACCTCGCTCTTACCCCTATTGACTTTGGCACCCGAGGCCAGTTCAAACTGGCCGCAGATGTCCAACAGCCTACTCACCGACCGACGATCGGTGCAGAAGACGGCGACATCGTCCATGTACAGGGAGGTCTTGACCTGAAGGCCTCCGCTGCCTGGGATAGTCACGCCCTTCAGGCTCACGTCCTTCCTGTTGGAGGCGGCGAAGGGCTCCACACAGCACACGAACAAGGCAGGAGAGAGCGGGCAGCCCTGCCTGACTCCAGATCTAACAGGAAAACTGTCTGATTCCCACCCGTTGATCGAGACTGTGCTAACGATGTTAGCGGAGAGCAGCCGGATCCAATTGTGGATGCCCTCCCCGAACCCCAATTTGGAGAGGACGTCCCTCATGTAAGCATGAGAGACCCTGTCGAAGGCCTTCTCCTGGTCCAGGCTGACGAGGCAGGTGTCCACCCGCCTGTCCTGTACGTAGGCGATCGTATCCCTGATGAGCGCGAAGCTCTCAGTGGTCTTCCTGCCCGGCACAGCACAGGTTTGGTCAGGGTGAATCACTGACTCCAGGACAGACCTGACCCAGTTGGCAATGACCTTGGCCAGGATTTTGTAGTCCACGTTCAAAAGTGAAATGGGACGCCAATTCTTAATTTCTTCCCTCTCCCCCTTCCTCTTGTAAATGAGGGTGATGATGCCCTTCCTCATGGACTTGACATTTCCCCTGCCCGAAGCGCACTATCGTACACCTCCAGCAGGTCCTGGCCGACCAGGCCCCACAGAGCGGAATACAGCTCGACCGGTAAGCCATCGCTTCCGGGAGTCCTATTCTTCTGCAAGGACTTGAGGGCTCTGGCCAGCTCGTCCAGGGATATCGGCCGGTCCAGCCACTCCCTCGTGCCGTCGTCTAAGACCTCCGTGATAGACGACAGGAACGACTCGGAGGCCGTGCTGTCCGTGGGCTTCGTGTCGTACAGTCCGGCATAGAAGGATCTGCTTATCCTCAAAACGTCGGGCCGAGACGACGTCACCGAGCCGTCGTCCTCCTTCAGCCGGCTAAGCACAGAGCTCTCTTTGTGCACCTTCTGAAAGAAGAAACGCGAGCACGTCTCGTCCTGCTCCACGGAGCGGACCCTGGACCGGAAGATTATCCTGGAGGCCTCCGTGGCGAAGAGCGAGGCTTGCTGGCCCCTCAGCTCGCGGAGGTCCTCCGTGACATCGACCCCCATCAACTGCAGAAGGAGCAGGTTCTGCACACTTTTCTGGAGTCGTGACAGCTTTCCCCGCCTCTCTCTCGCCTTCCGAACACCCTTGAGGACAAAGAACCTCTTGATGTTCTCCTTCACCGTCTCCCACCAGTCGCCTGGAGACTCAAAGAGGGGTTTCAGGGTTCTCCAACCGGCGTACTCCCTCTTAAGCTCGACGTTCTCTGGGGTCAATAGAGTCGTGTTGAGCTTCCACGTCCCCTTGCCGGCTGGCTGGTCGTCCTGTAAGTGACAGTCGGCCAACAGGAGGCAGTGTTCAGAGAAGAACACCGGCTCGACACCGGTGGACCTGACCGAGAACGTCCGTGACACAAACAGGAAGTCTATCCTTGAGCGGATAGACCCGTCTGGCCGCGACCAGGTGTACCTCTGCTGCGCTCCGTCTGCAGGGGTGCTGAAGACGTCGAGCAGCTTGGTGTCCTTCACCATGCCCATCAGGAATCTGGACGTGACGTCCAGTTGAATCCCCCCACCCGCTGTCCCCACGCCGGATCTTCCATCTGCATCAATGATGCAGTTGAAGTCTCCGCCTAGGATGGCCGGCCTGGACGTGGCCAGCAGGGGTGGAAGCCGCTGCAGGACGGCCAACCGCTCACTCCGTACCGCTGGGGCATACACATTGATCAGCCTCAGGGGAGCATTCCTGTAGGTGATGTCAGCCACTAGGAGGCGCCCCCCCCACCACCTCCTGAATATGAGAGATGGTGAAGTTGCGCTCCCGCAGCAGAATAGCCAGGCCTGAGGAGCGACAGTCGTTACCCCCCGACCAGATCGAAGGCCCACAGGTCCAGGCGCCAGACCATTTCCCGTACCTGCCGAGGTGCGGTATCCCGCACTCCTGCAGAAACAGGAGGTCCGCCTTGATGGTGGTCAGGTAGGCCAACGTGGACACACATCTCGCAGTTGACTTGACGCTGCGCACATTAATGCTCGCAATTCGTACCCCCATTGTGGGCAGTGACCGCAGTACCCTCCCCAAGTCCAACGTCCAGCCCCTCCATCTGTCCCTTCATGCCCATTGCCCGGGCTAACTGCTGGACGCTCTCCGGGCTCAGGAAACCGTCCGTGCTGCCTTCCGGGTGGCATCCCCCCGTCAGGGGTGCGGAGGCAGGAGGGTCCGGCTCCGGGTCAGGCTGGGGACGCGCTGTTTCCTCCTTCCCGCCTGGAAGTTCCGGGGGGCCGTCCAGTGCTCCAGCGGCACTTGACTGGGTGTCGGAGTGAGCCTCGGGACGCCTCCCGTCACCTGGAAGCGGGGTGCTGCTTTCCTTCCCCCTCGAGGCCTTTAACTTCTGCTTCAGGTGGGCCCTCTCCGAATCCTCCTCGTCAGAGGAGCTCTTATAGCCCCCCTGTAGCTGCCTCTTCCCGCCTGATTGTTGCGGTTCCTGGGCCCGTCGACGCACCTTCCTCCTCACTTTCCGGACTGTTGTCCACTCCCCTGGGTCGCCTGTCGCCGCCTCCATTGGCTCCGGGTTGTCGGGGGGGATCGGAGCCTGCAGGGGTGCTTTGCTGGCCTCGGGCCCATCCTGCACGGCCTGGCCCTCCTGCACATTAGTGGGGTCCTTGCTGGGCCCTGGTGCCTTCCTCTCCTCCGGGGGGGCTGGCCCCGCATTTCCCCTGCCGGCGACCTGGGCGTAGGTGGCACCCCGCTGCGGGCATGCCCTATAGAAGTGGCCCGCTTCCCCGCAAAGGTTGCAGCTTCTCTCTCGTGGGCAATCCTTTGCAAGGTGTCCCTCCTCCCTGCAGACGGTGGCTTTGCAGTCGGCCGCCATGTGACCTGACCTACCACAGGCATGGCAGACTTTAGGTTGCCCTGCATAGGTCAGGTAGCCCCTGCTCCCGCCGATCACGAAGCTGGACGGTGGATGTGCGACATTCCCGTCTGCGCCCATCCTCAGCGTCACCTTGGCCTGCCTCTTACTCGTCCAGATGCCAAAGGGGTCCACGATGTCAGTTAGGTCCCCTTCCACCTTCACATACCTTCCGAGGAAGGTCAGGACATCAACTGCTGGCACATGCGGGTTGTACATATGTACAGTCACCATATGGCTCCTCTGTGCTGGCATCACAAACAGTGGGACAGCGGTCAATACAGAGAGGGGGCCCTCACCTCCTTTCTCCTTGAAAACCTCCAGGAAGCGCTCGCAAAGCTTGGCACTCCGGAAGGTCACGTCGTAAAAACCTCCTCCGGGGAAATCCTGCAGGCAGTAAATGTCCGCAGCAGCGAACCCACAACAGTCCAACAGGACCCTCTTCACGAAGAAGGTGCGGTCCACAGGTGCAACTTCATCCACCTTCTTTACGGAAACACAGATGGTGTTCCGGACCCCCTGACCTGGGGCACGAGCACTTGCCGCAGCCATCGTTGCAGGTTGGCTGCTCCCCTGAACCAGCATTAGGCCGAAGCCAGCATTAAGATCCACTGGTCGCAAGGGTGCACAGCCAACCCGACGTCCTCCTTTCACCTCCAAGACAGCACTCTCGTCCTCTCGGTCCACAAGAGAGTGGGTCTTTATTGTGTTCGAGATGTAAGTTAGTTCACTGAGCTTGCCGGTTTGTTCCCAGATGTTTCGTCACCATTCTAGGTAACATCATCAGTGAGCCTTCGACAAAGCGCTGGTGTTATGTCCCGCTTTCTATTTATCTGGTTAGGTTTCCTTGGGTTGGTGATGTCATTTCCTGCGTTATCACCAACACAGGAAATGACATCACCAACCCAAGGAAACCTAACCAGATAAATAGATAGCGGGACATAACACCAGCGCTTCGTCGGAGGCTCACTGATGATGTTACCTAGAATGGTGATGAAACGTCCGAAAACGAACCTTCCAGCTCAGCGAGCAAACTCACATCCATGATACATCATGCAGATTGTAACCACATTTCTACAGTTTAATGTAATGTAAATGTGTTTAACATAAAACAACCCAAGAAAGCTTCACAGAACCACGTTTATTATGTAAGATGTGCAATGAAAATATTTCTGGTAAATTACTGAAGCAATCAGAACGAATACTAAATCAGTAATTTGGGGGATCATGGTAAAGATTTATAGCCATTGAGCAGAACATGTGTTACTTCTTAAACATTGCCAAAGAATTCTTGGTAGTGTTTTACACATTTCCAGCAATTGTTCCACAATTATTGCTGGATCTATTAATTGTATAATAAATAGGCAGAGGATTTGTACACACCTTCTCAATTTACATTCTATTTCTGGCCCTGGTAACACGTTTTTATAAAGGAATTCTTTTCAGCTTTAGAAAAATCAGTTCCAATCACTCTGTGATGTCAAATTGTCTTTTGTGATTTCATTCCATGCTAGACACGTGGTTACCAGGGACCAGTAACAGTCTCAAAATCTGACATAGTGATAACTGTGCTAAAGATCAATCAGCAGTGGTTACCATGGAAATCATGTGGTTACCAGGGATCATGAAGCCATTGTTGTGAACTGAAATCGACCAAATCCGTCCTTATTTCCATCTATTTCACCTTTACGAACATTGGTCCAGAATCCTGTCAATCAAATATAAAACAATAAAAAGTCAACTGAGCTCATTGCAACCAATTAAATTCCTAGAAAGTGGCACTCATGCCTGGTCACAAATGGCCAATGAGTGCATCAGAAGTGAAGACTTTACAATGTGCTTTTTGAATTTGAATAGTTAGGATGTTTTTAAAATATTGTTTTGTTGTAATCCAATTTTCCCTTCACTAAGTACTATTCTTAAAGTTTTATAGCAACTCACCCAAATATGTTAGGATATACCTTTGGAGCAAGTGGGACTTGAAGCCAGGCCACCTAGCTTAGAGGTAAGGACACTATCAGCGTGGTACAAAAGTCCTTTAAATAGCATTCTTTTATTTGCTGTTATGAGCATCACTGGCAAAACCAGCATTTCTTACCATCCCTAATTGAGCTTAGGAAGGTACTGGCTGTTTCTGAGGCATGATTCTATTGCTACTGATTGTTCTCTCGTTGTTTGTTCAAGTGCCTACTACTTATGTAAATCCATCTAGTTAAGTGGCAAAGGAAATCGGGCCACTAAATGCATCAGAGGTGAATCCAATCTCACCCAACATTCACAAATGCACTTTTGACTCAGTGAGAGTCTAAGCTGATTTGGAGAAAACCCACACAAGCTGCCCAGGACCAATACAGAATAAAGCCTGTGAGTTCAATAACGCACTAAAGCATACAAACAGAAACTGAATCCAGACAGGTTATCTTTCTGAAAGAAATATGTAATTACTACAAGTTTGCATCCAGACAAAAAAAAATTCAAGGATACAAATCTGAAATCGATTACTCCTCTAGTTTAAATGGACAGATCAAGCGATATACTTGACAGAGATCATGACAATGCAGTTAATTTGGATATGAGCTCAATATAGACCCTGATTAACGTAAACAACTTCGATTTATACAAAACCTTTAGAATAGTAAAGCATCCCAAGGCATTTCACAGAAGTGATTAAACAATGGGAACTTAGTGAGCTTCATACGATAGAGCACAACATCAATAAATATCTTGGTTTAACTGGTAATTAAGACCATATTACCCAATTATTCTTCATGCCAAAATATAAACTTTCTATTGTTTAATTTGCTGGCCAGAAATTAATGCCAGGATAATGATGGCCTTTTCTTTGAATTTGGAGAATGGGGCTTCATTTCTTTAAAAAGGAGCTGTTGGCTTGATTGAGTTATGTTTTGTAAATAAACTACAATAGCATCCTGGCTTTGTTGTTGTGTGATCTGTATAAAAAACTAATATTTTAAATAACCCACTCACAGGACCAGGCATGATTAAAAATTGGACCTTTGTACAAAGTCAGCGTTTTCCATAAAAGCAAAATACTGAGGATGTTGACAAATCAGAAATAAAAGCATCAAGCCAGGTAGCATCCCTGGAGAGAGAGAGAGAGCGCGCAAGAGAGCGAGAGAGAGAAAGCGAGAGAGAGAGAGAGAGAGAGAGAGAGAGAGACAGGGTTAATATTTTAAGTCAATGTCCTTTCACAGAAGTAAACATTCCACAAAATGATAATTTGTACCCAAGATAGAGGATTACTAACAAGGCCAGATTTTGTTGTCCATCCCTAATTACTCAAGAGAATACTGGGAAGCTACCTTATGGAACTGCTACAGTCCATAGATGGGGTAGATACACTCACAATGCTGTCAGGAAGAGTATTCCAGGATGATCCCCCAGAGAAAATGTCTGGGGAATTGGGAGGTGGTGGTTGTCCCATGTGCCTGCTGCCCTTGTACTCTAGGTCTTAGATGTCACAGGTTTGGAAGATGCTACTGAGGGAGCCTGGAGGCCTTGCTACAGTGTATCCTGCGCATGGCAGATACCGGTGCTCCTGTTACCAGTAGTGAAAACAGTGACTGTTTAAGTTGATGTATGGATTACCAGATGAGCAACTACCTTATCTTGGATGATACTGAACCTCTTGGGCACTAGTGAAACTGCACTCATCAGAAAAGTGAAGAATATTCTAACGTATACTTTGTAGACGGTGGACAGGCTTTGGAGATTGAGGTGATGCAATTCACCATGGAAATCCATCTCTTTCACCTGCTGTTACAGCTAAATGGCTTCTTTTTTAGCATGGCTTGTGAAGTTAAGGTTCTGGTCGTTGCTAATCCCGCCTGGATGATAGTAAGGAAATCAGCAATAGTAATGAAAGTAACTTTCAACAGATGTTAGCTTGTTGGAAAGGATCATTGCCTGGCACGTGTCACAACTGTCATTTCCCAATTATCATCCCAAGCCCGACTACTGTCTTGGTCTTGCTGCATGCTTCAGTAGTGGATCAACAAGGTGCTGTAAGCAATGATTAAACATTGTCACTTCTGACTTTACGCTGGAAGGAAGACCTTGATGAAATAGTTGAAGGTGGTTAGGCCTAAAGAACTGCAGTGATGTCAAACTGTAAAGAATCTCTAAGGTGCCTGTAGTGCATTTAACCTGCTTCATATCTGTATTTTAGATTCAGACCATAACTCACTCACAATCTCACTGTAAGAAAATTTGGATGAATATTTGATGCAGACATCAGAACAAAGCTATAGAAAGGCAATGAGGGAAGGGGAGTTGTAGGAGTGTAAGGGAAAGAGGGGAAAGAAAAAACGTGGGAGGCAAAGAGAGACATGAAGGTGACAATGCTAAGTGGAGGCTGTGAGGGGGTATTTATGGGGGGGTAGGTTGATGTTGGGCACAAGTGTGATCAATGTGATGAAAATGATGGCAGGAGGGTGATGATAATGATGGGTGTTGGTTTAGAAATCGGAGGAAGGGCTACTTTGGGGTGATGTTAAGAGTGGCAGTGATGATAATGACAGGGTTGATTGAAGTGAGGTTGGTGTTGGTTAAAAATGTTATGGTGATGGCCGGTGAAATACGGTGATGCTGATGGGTGTTGTTGGTGTAGGGTGACCATGATGAGCAAGGAGGTGATGGTGATGTTGGCAAGGACAATGGATAACGATGGTGATACAGATGGAATTCACAATGGGCATTTGGTTGATGTTAAGAGTGGGGCGAGGTAATTGTTAGTGCAGTGATGTGAGGATTAAGGTTAAGAGTAAGATTGCTGTTAAGGGAATGGTGGGGTGATGGTATTATGGTCTTAATGATGGGTCTGATAAGGGATAATATGGCCAGTGGGAGAGCGGATGTGTAGGTGTTCCCTCCCTCATCATTCCATTCCAACCCTCCCCCCTGTCTCCCTCCCTCCATGCCTCCCTTTCCCTCCCTCTACCCCTCTCTCCCTCCCTCTACCCCACTTCACTCCGCCGTCGGCTCCATAGCAACCGGTCGCGTACCTGAGCCGCTGGGCCCGCGCTGCCGTTAAGCGCCGGGAAAGCCGCCCCCATGAACGTGCTCCCGCTCCAGGGACACGGCCCCTGCCAATTTAACAGCTTCCAGAATTATAACAAAAATACACAAAATAAATGGAACTAAAATCACTTCCGGTGCCACAATTCAAGCAGAGCGGCCTCTCCTCCCGCCCCTCTACACCTCTCGGACTATTCGATTGGCTCATAATGCCAACATTTGGATGGATGTCGGCTTCCGATTGGCTTTTCTGGCCGTCATTCAAATACGCCTGTATTCCACCTCCCGATGTTGCAAACAATGCGCAGGCGCACCGCTGCCGCTGCGCCTACCGGGAGTTGTAGTTTTTCCAGTTCAGATAAATTGCAATCTGGAGAGAATTTGGGGATACAAAACTCAAGGGCGAAGGCATTTCAATACCTGTGGCTCCATAACTATTTATCTGAGCCCTACTGAAAAAAGCAAATATGTTCTAAGTAAAAATTACAATTCAAAGCTTTTGGACTGCGAGATTTATTTGGATGCATCCCTCTGTGTGCAATAGAAACGGTGCTCATTTCCAGATTTTCTTTCTGTGTGGGATGCACAGAAAAGCACCAGAAGCAGGCACTTGAACGTACAGCAGAGTTCCCAATCATTAACAGCAACAACATTAGAAACTACAACACCCAGAGGGCTTTATCAACCTTGCTCCCTCTGCTTTTCCCAGCGTCATTCCTGTATTTTACTGTATGTACAATAGTTCTTCCGTTGGAGTGGGGAAGCAGAGAGACAGTAGGAAGATTGTTCAGGCTTTGCTGATGCTGTCTCTACCGAAACCCATCACCATTTATTCTATCACGCATCGATCCACAACCTCAAGTCGTGGAGTGATGAACAATAATGGCATTTTCTGCAGCTTTCCAGACTGTCCATGAAGATCCAGTCATGTAAATCAGGAATGAACCTTTCACTCCCTGCCTTTTTTTTAAATGCCGTTCCTTTTAAACCCATCAATGAAGCATCTGACGCCGAGTCTTTGCCTTTCCCCCACATGTCTCAATGTAGTGCGAGAGGGGGTTAAATAAATATATTTTGCAGGCAGCTGCTGTGCAATCGCGCTTGTCTTTTCTTTCTAAATAAAAGAAAGGGAAGAAAGTATTTCGAAATGATTTTTTGTCCCCTTTCTCGTTTTATGCTGTTGCTTTGCTCTTTGATTGAATGGTTGTATTGCAATGGAGAGCCGTCAGGGATCAAGGTCCCTCTGAAAAATGATATCGGGATCCCCAGCAGGTTGCCCAGAGCTGCCGATGAGACTGGCCGGAGACAAAGTATCAATTTTATGGATATGGTTGATAATCTGAGAGGGAAATCTGGACAGGGATATTATGTGG
The DNA here is from genome assembly GCF_030684315.1 of Stegostoma tigrinum. Taxonomy (NCBI): domain Eukaryota; kingdom Metazoa; phylum Chordata; class Chondrichthyes; order Orectolobiformes; family Stegostomatidae; genus Stegostoma; species Stegostoma tigrinum. The sequence goes on along the minus strand of NC_081385.1, from coordinate 8,540,803 downwards.
AGATGACAATAGGAACACCCGCTCAGAAGGTAAGAGTGGAGTGGTATTTAATATATAACTGATGTATTAAATTCATGTATCTATGCATGTATGTATTGACATCGATAATTATGTTTGTTCTGCATTGTAAATTGTATCTAAGAATAATGACAATACCCGGTATCAAAATACAGTAACAATGTTGGCTATTTTTAATATATTAGTTTAACAATTCATTTATACAGGCATCATTATTTTGAAAGTAGCATATTTAGTGCCAGCCTGGTTTTGAATAAAAGGTGCCACTTAAATGTGCAGAAAGGTGTTTGTCCAATCTTTTGCTACGGCAGCGTGGGAGAAACTGCTGGGGAACGCATCACTGAGTCACTTCCACGTAAAGTCTCCCGTGACAAATGCAATCTACCAAAATACAATGGTCTTTCTTCTTAAACATTTGATTTTGTTTCTTTAAAAGATTTGTCAAACACTTATTCAAGAAAATACCCCTTTAATTGGAAGGCTACTTCTTTGAAACCATCGTAAAATTGACAAATAGATTTGGGAATAATTACACTTCAGTTCCACCCAAAATCAATGTTTGTACTGAGCCAGAAAGCAGCTTGCTAATTTCCATTTGTCTTCAGATGCAAAGAGGATTTCTTCCAGTTGATGGAAAAATTCTTTCGTAAGACTCCTTGGAAATGAGTGTAAAACTAAAACAAAGATTCAGATTGGGTAAGAGAAATTTGTTTCTCTGATGGTTCAGGTGGTAAGCATATTATCCGCTGCAGAATTCAGCCACATACATCAAAAACCAGGTTTGATTACTTCCTACACTTACTATTCTAGGGTCATACCACAAAGCCTCAGGGCATCTGTGCGGAGGTGGGGGTGGGGGGGAGAGTAAAGAAATCAGCCAGAATTCCCATTACTCATCCCTCTGCAGTAACTTCGGCTGGTGAGTGATGGAGGGCAAATGCTAGCTGGATTATGCCTCAGTGGAACCCATTATCTAGCTTCAAATATTAATTTTAATCCTGCTGTTTGTTTTTAGTATAATTTTAATTAATAATTTCAAAAGGACTCTTTTTTAATCTTCTGCATCTCTTTTAAATCAACTTAGAGATCCGCTTTACTCATTTTCTAATAAGAAATTATCGATCTGACACATTATATCAGTCTTTTAAACAGTTTACAACCAGAGAATGTTCTTGTGTTGATTTTTGTTCATTCAGGAGGGAGGTTAGTTTTAGGACTTTTCACATAGGCATTGCTGTAAGTCATAAATTTAACATTACAGTATTTATGTTTGGAAAACCTCTCAGTAGTAGTGAACAGAAGTTTTGGTCCAGTAGTTTTGAGTTTAATCAATAACCTTTGTTCAGTTTAGTTGATGTTAAACCGAGGACAGTTCACTCAATCATTTTAGAATAACATAGCAAAATGTTGACTCATGAGTTAATATTTGACAGTTTTGCTGAATGGCAAAACTGAGAATCATCTTTAAAGTCATCATTGTAAGTCAAATTATTGTCTTCTTTGTGTTTCTTTTGGACAAGAAGACGTAATACATCATAGCATTGTCCTTTTATGACCGTTTTTTGCTTGAATCTAACCAAGATCAATGGAATAAAATAATAGTCATAGAGTTGTACAGCACAGAAACAGACTTTTCAGTCCAGCTCGTCCATGCCGAACACATACCCTAAATTGATCTGGTGCCATTTGCCAGCATTTGTCCCATTTTCTTCTTACTCATATACCCATCTAGATGCCTTTTAATGTTGTAATTGTACCCATCTCCATGACCTTCTCTGGAAGCTCATTGCAGACACGCACAACCGTCTGTGTGAAAAAGTTGCCCCCTAGGTCCCTTTTAAATCTTTCCCCTCTCATCTTTAACATATGCCTTCAAGTTTTGAATTCCCCTACCCTGGGAGAAAGACCTTGGCTATTCACCCTATCCGTCCTCCTCATGATTTTGTAAATTTCTATAAAGTCACTCCTCAGCTTCCAACGTTCCAGGGAAAATAGCACTGGCCTATTCAGCCGCTCCCTATAGCTCCAACCCTAGCAACATCCTTAAAACATTTTTCTGAACCTTTTCAGGTTTCACAGCAAATTTCCCATAGCAGGGAGACCAGAATTCTTCACACTATCTACTGGCAATTCCACATGAAATGAATTTGTAAAATCTTAACCAACAGTAACATAAAAATGAGGAGTAGGAGTAGGCCATTCAGTCCCTCAAGTTTACTCCACAATTGGATATGATCATGGCTGATCTCCTCTCGACCTCAACTCCAAATTCCTGCCTACTCCTATAACCCTTCAACCTGTTGACTAATTAGACATCTGTTTGATTCCTCCCTAAATTTATGCAATGTCCTAGCATCCACCATACTCTGGGATAGTGAATTACACAGATTCACCACCCTTTGAGAGAAGTAACTTCTCCTCATTTCTGTATTAAATCTGCTATTTCTTAATCTAAAACTATGACCTCTTGTTCTAGACTGCCCGTTTCTTTGTCTATTTTGTCAGTCCCCTGAAGTTAATGCAGGTTATTCATCTCTCAAATGCCCAAAACCTTTTGTCCATCTACAAGGCACAAGTCAGAAATGAGATAAAGTACTCCCCAATTGCCTAGATGATTGCAACCTCAACAACCCTCTTGAGGCTTAACACCATCCAGAACAAAGCAGCCTGCTTAATAGGCATTGTATCCACCACTTTCAACATTTACACCTCTCACCACATATGCACTGAGGCAGCAGTGTATGCCATCTACAAGATGGAATGCTGTAAATCATTAATGCTTCTTCAATTGTTCCTTCCAAACTTGTGACCCCTACCATCTAGAAAGACAACTGCAGATCCATGGGGATACACTACCCCCAAGTTCCTGGCTATGTCTCACACCATCCTGTCTTGGAAATATAATGGTGTACCTTCACTGTCAAATTCCTGGAACTCCCTCCCTGGACATACACTGCAGAGATTGCAGCGTGTTTTGGAGGCAGCTCCTAGCACCATTTCAAGGCCATTCTGTCAAGTATGTTAGAATAGGATTTATTTTAAACTTCTAATTTGTTCATGGGATGTTGGCATCACTGGCAAGACCAACATTAGTTGTCTAATGTTGGGCAACTAGTGTTGGTCTTGCCAGTGATGCCAACATCCCATGAACAAATTAGAAGTTTAAAATAAATCCTATTCTAACATACTTGACAGAAGAATCACAGAAATCTTTGGGCCCATCCTACGAGCACCGGCTGATTAAATGAGCAGTTTATTTTGAGCCTTTTAACATACATAGAACATAGAACATTACAGCACAGTACAGGCCCTTCGGCCTTCGATGTTGTGCCGACCTGTCATACCAATCTGAAGCCCATCTAACCTACACTGTTCCATGTACATCCATATGCTTATCCAATGACGACTTAAAGGTACCTAAAGTTGGCGAATCTACTACCGTTGCAGACAAAGCGTTCCATTCCTTTACTACTCTCTGAGTAAAGAAAGTACCTCTGACATCTGTCCTGTATCTTTCACCCCTCAATTTAAAGCTATGCCCCCTCGTGCTCACCATCACCATCCGAGGAAAAAGGCTCTCCCTATCCACCCTGTCTAACCCTCTGATTATTTTATATGTCTCAATTTTTTTTTACAGGGCTCTCACCCACTCCTCTCAGTAACACCGACTGACTGTCACAGGGCCCTCACCTGCTGCTCTCAGTAACACTGACTGACTGTCACTGGGCCCTCACCCCCTTCCCTCAGTAACACTGACTGACTGTCACAGGACTCTCACTCCCTCCTCTCAGTAACGCTGACTGACTGTCACAGGGCCCTCACCCCCTATAATTGCCTATAATCTCACAGAATCTTAATTTATAGACAATAGTGTAATTCCATATTGAATGCTTCAATTGAATGTGCCTCCACCCCATTGCCAGGCAGTGCATTTCACACCTTACCACTCACTGTGTGACAAAGCTTCTTCCTATATCACCTTGGTTTCTCTCAGCACTTTCTTTAAATCTTGCCCCCTTCTTCTCAATCATTTCATGAGTTCCCTACTTACTCTGTCTAGAACCTTTCTGAAATTGAATCATGCTCACCATCAGTGTTTCACACCAAAATCACCAGTTTGGAAGCAGAGCTTGTGTGTATGGCCCACTGTCCATTGCGTATTTCAATGAGAATGCTGCCTCTAATGGTAGCAATCAACGACAACATACTAATGGTGGGAATTTCCATGAAAATGAATGCTTCTGTCTATCATGTGCCATGTTTGGGAGCCCTCCCAGTAATGCCAGAACTACACAAAGGCAACACAAAGTGGAAAGGGAGGAAGACATGATTAGTGATGCATGATGAAAAGTAACATTAATGAAGAAAGAGCGGGAACCGATGCAAAGCAAAATTGGTGTGTAGTGGACAGGAAAGAAGGTTACCTCAGAGTACAACAGATGGGCAAATGAGCCAAGGATTGGCAGATGGAGTTTAATTTAAATAAATGTGAGGTGCTGCATTTAGTTGGATAAATCAGGGCAGGGCTTATACACTTAATGGTAAGGTCCTGGGGAGCGTTGCGAACAAAGAGGTCTTGGGGTGCACATTCATAACTCCTTGAAAGTAGAGTCGCAGGTAGGCAGGGGGTTATTGAGAAGGGCTATCGGAAAGATGTTGTTAAAGAAGCATCACAGGCTGAGGGGTGACCTTATAGAGGTTTATAAAATCATGCGGGGCATGAATAAGGTGAATAACCAAGATCTTTTCCCCAGGGTAGAGGAGTCTAAAACTAGAAGACGTAGGATTAAGGTGAGAGGGGAGCAATTTAAAATGGACCGAAAGCGCAACTTTTTCACACATTTGGTGTTGCATGTTGGGAATGAGCTGCCAGAGGATGTGGTAGAGGCTGGTACAATTATAACATTTAAAAGGCATCTGGATGGGTACATGGATAGGAATGGTTTAGAGGGATATGGGCCAAATGCTGAAAAATAGGAGTAGATTAATTTAGGATATCTGGTCGGCATGGACAAGTTCAACCGATGCGTCAGTTTCCATGCTGTACATCTCTGTAACTCCAAGAATCAGCTATGCTGGGAGGTAAAAATGCCAACCTGAAAAGAAGAATTTCAACAGTAGAAAGGCGTTTAAATTGATGATGCAGTATTGTGCCAGCTGGACTGATGACAGTGGAGCACCCCAGCTCGAAGAAGAGTTTTGTCAGACTTGAAATGTTAACTCTGCTTCTCCCTCCACAGATGCTGCCAGACCCACTGACTTTCTCCAACACTTTCTGGTTTTACTTTAGGTGTTCTTGGTCCCTTCTGTTCAGTGAATGCTATTGACAATATTTGCTGCCATCTTGAACCAACAATGCAATCCTCCAGCATTGTGTTAAATAGTAGCACCAATCATGACTCAATGCATAACTGAAGCTCTGTGATCAATCTAATTCAATTTCCTTTGCATCTTCTAAAAATCAGCCTCATCGATCTTGTTCCACTGCATAAAAGACTTTAACCATTTGCGTCATTTCAAAAAATTAGCTGAACTTCCAGAAGTCAACCTGTTTAAAGCAAATAAATATTCATTAGTCATAGATTTCTGTGTGACCTTTCAGAGCACAGAGCTGTATGTCCTCTCAGAGGTCCCTTATGTATGCAGCTGAATAAATATTCTTGTTCAGATCAAAGTAATGCAAAGTTTTTTTTCATAGTAAGTTAAGGCAGTCACTGACTGATCATGAACAGATCTTTATAGATCTGTTGATTTTGTTTGTCAGGTCTATTCTTTAATTGAAATACCTGAGGGAAGGCTTGCAGTGCAGAGCAACACAATGGCTGGAAAAAATAAGAGAGAGGATGAATAAAGTCAGTAGCATCAATTACACAACACTAAGTTTGAGGTTTTGGATGGTAGTTAGAAGGAAAGACAGAGTGTTCACTTTTTCCGCAATCCTGGTTAAGTGTAGGTTAAAAGTTGGAGACAGATCAAAAACCTCTCAGTTTTAATTAACACACTGGGGATGTGGCTGGAATTGCAGACATTTAATATGGAGTATTGGAACTTAGAAAGAGTAAGCCAGGAAAGAAGTACAGCTCTGTGCTATCGGTAAAATAAAGTGACACAAACATGGTAGCAACAACATCGACAATTTCCGTTTAAACAGTTTTCGTAGTTCTGTAACCTCCTCCTGCCTATGTCAGATGAAGGCGAGGGGTAGAGAAACAGGAATGTGTATCCAATTTAAGGATCTTCAATAAAATTTCTCCTTACTTGGCCGTTCAGGCAACAAAGTGCTATACATCATTTTCCAGAAATTTCCAGATCTAGTCACTCCTGCTGCGAGGAGGTCCACAGGAATAGGTAACAGGAATGAGATGATTGTTATTTTCCTGTCAGCATCAATTGCTATCTTGTCAGTTTTGTGGAGTGTTAAATGCTGTACTTGCCTTTTAGCAGGTCACATATCCAGCTACAAAACTGCAAGACAGCATATCCCTGTCGGCACTCAGCAGGCATCTAACAAACTTCCCAGTCTCCACAATCTAACAGGTACATTCTCCCTTTCATGCCAGAATACAAAGCTCGATATTAGCTATCTGCATACCAGCTCCTCCCATCCCCCCACCATCACCCACCCTACTGCTCCCTATCAGAGTTGAGAATGTTATGGTAATAATCAGAACAGTGTTGTAGGATGCATTTAAAACTAACATCTTTAAGATTGTCTTGAGGACCATAGTAATAATGAGCTCCCCTCACCTTAGGCTTTACCCTTGAGCAGCACCTCTCAACCCCATCCCAACAATTATATGCCCCACTAATACCCTAAACTGAACATGAGCAACCAACAACAGCCACTTGCCTTTATATAGTGTCTTTAGTGCTGTGAAAATACCCTCAGGTTTCTCACAGGGGCATCTAGATATTGAGCCACAGAAGGAGAAATGGAACAGGTGAGTATAAGTTTTTTAAAAAGTACAGTAGATTTTGAGAAGCATCTTGAAAGAAGGGAGTGAGGGAGGTGGAAACATTTAGGGACAGAATTCCAGACTTAGGGACCTGGCAGCTGAAGGCATGGCTGCCAACGGTGTAGTAAAGAAATTGGGGATATGCAAGAGGCTAAAGTTGTAGTTGCAGAGAAATCTTGGAAAGTTGTAGGGCTTTTAAGTCATTAAATGTTAAACAGACTCAAAAGAAAATGTTCTGGTTTACACTTCATGAGATTACAATTTTTTTGCATTATTATATTTTAGTATTTCTCTGTGGCTGCACAAGACTTCCAAATAAATCAGTCAGTTCAGTAATTACACAGGAAGAGCATTTTTGAGCAGCAGAATATTAAAGTGAAATATTGGTGATTATTGTTTCATCACTGCTGATGCAATCTGGAGTAATGAATTAAGATGTTAATATGAAAAGTAAAATGGCTTATCTTCTATTTTCCTCAATGTTATACATATTTCTTTTGGCTGTTTCTTTTATTTCTGCTCCTGTTTTTAATCCTGACTTTTATATACTAAAATGGCACCAGAGAATGGTGGCTTTGTACACATTTTACTTTATTCCTGTATTCCTGTATTCAAGTAAATGTGACAATTAAATCTTAATCTAAACCATATGTGAATGTGAAAAATCACCCTTTGAGCAGAAAGGGGATGACCACAATGTTTGATATATGATGAAGAAGGTCAGATCTTTTCATCTGATGGGCACATACATGCATCTCCACCCGATGCTTCTTCCCAAATCTAAAGGCCTAATCTCTGGCACTTGTTTTTCTTCCTCATTGTATATTAACCAGAACTGAAAGATTGTAGCTAGCCAGTGAAATTAGACAAGTTTGGAGGGTGTCTGGTCTCCAGAAAAGAGAACATTGGAATGGTCTCATAGAGCAGGGTTTTCCAAAGTGGGAACAGGCAACCCAAGTGGGTCTTGAGCAGGAAGTTTGGGGTCATGAGCTCCAGGGCAGTGGGGGAGAAGGGAGAAGACCTATGAAAATAGACTGACACCCTCGCCTATTCCCTTAGACCTTCCCCTATCTCCCCACAACCACCACTAGTTGTCCAGTTCTCACTGTGGAAAGGTCATGGCAATTTTCAGGTCCTCGTAAAGGGTGTCACAGTGGAAAAAAAAATGTTTGTGCAGCATTGACATAGCGGTCTTTAAAACTCTGAAACTGTGCGAGAATAAAGGTGTGCAGAAGATGGTTCCACTTTTGGGAAGAACAGAACTGAGGGTCATAACTATAAAATAGTCAAAAATAAATCCAATTGGGAATGAGGGTGAACTTCAGGATAGTGGTAAAATATTTTCTAATCAACCTGTGCAGAGATGTTACTACACATCTCTGAAGCAAGTGAGACTTAAACCCAAGCCTTCTGCCTCAGAGGTACAGACATAACACTCCACTACAAGAGCCTTTCCAATGTAGATACATCTTAATGTTTTCTAGTCAACCTGTTCAGAGCTGTTATTAGGTACCTCTGGAGCAGGTGGGACGTGATTATGGGCCTGCTGTGCAGAATTAGAGACACTGTCACTGCACTACATGAGGCCTTCAGGAGTGTGGTAAATATTAATGAAATGGTAATTATATTGATAGGATACACAGACAAATGAAGGGTCTTGTTTAATTAGATACTTAGAGCACTCACTGTAGATTGATTATGTAAATATCTTAGAGCAGTTATTAAGGATGCTTGTGGTAATGTCCCTACCTCTGGACTAGGAAGCCTGGATTCCAGTCTCACTTGCTTCTGAAATATGTCCAGACATGTCTGTACAAGTTGATTTAACAATACCTTATAATTCATACTTTTGATTCTTTTGGTGCAGTGCTAGTAACCCTATCTTTGGACTAAGAGACCCAGGTTAAAGTTCTGCTTCAGAGGTGTATAATAACATCCCTGTACAGTTTGATAAGAAATATCTAAAATAAGGTTGGCATATTTATAAAAAGGAACTGTGCATGGGATAGTGTGTGAAATCATCCCACAAAACAAATTTTTAAATTTAAATTCAGGCTCTGACTATTGTTGTAGTGCCCCTACAATGGCAATGTTAATTTGTTAGGTTTAAGCAAGTTTAATTAGTTATTTTTAAGGTAGTATCAAGAAAAACTGCCGGGACACTGTCGTGGCAGATAGGAAGCAGACATATATAGATTCCTTACAGTGTGGAAGCAGGCCATTCAGCCCACCAAGTCCACATTGACCTTCTGTAGAGCATCCCACCCAGACACAACCCCCTAACCTATGCCTGTAACAGTCCATTTCCCATGGCTAATCCACCCAACCTACACATTCCTGGTCCAGGGGAGGAAGTCAGAGGACACCCATGCAGGCACATGAAGAATGTGCAAACTCCACACAGTCAGCCCCTGAGGGTGGAATCAAGTCCAGGTCCCTAGTGTTGTGAGGCAGCTTTGCTAGCCACTGAGCTACCATGCCGCATTTGGTAAATAATATCAAGAAAATGATTTGTATCTAGTTTGATATTTCACCATCTGGTTTGGGATCTGATTACTGGTGAGCATGTGGAACTGACTGCCATGATGGAGTAGATGAGGTTAATAGTTTTGTTGCATTTAAAGGCAAACAAGATAAGTATGCGCCGGAGAAAGAAACATGCTGAAATGAAGAGGTGTGGGAGAGGGAGTGGGCAGAAACACCAGCCAAGAGCACTTGGATTGAATGGCCCATTTCAGGGCTGTGCACTCTCCATGTTACTGAAATACACAAAAGAAGCTGGCAGTAACACCAAGTCACCGTTGGCAAATAGACTTCCAATGCCTTAAAAGGTGTTTAAATTTGGGATAATAAAATGTGAGGCTGGATGAACACAGCAGGCCAAGCAGCATCTCAGGAGCACAAAAGCTGACGTTTCGGGCCTAGACCCTTCATCAGAGAGGGGGATGGGGAGAGGGAACTGGAATAAATAGGGAGAGAGGGGGAGGCGGACCGAAGATGGAGAGTAAAGAAGATAGGTGGAGAGAGTGTAGGTGGGGAGGTAGGGAGGGGATAGGTCAGTCCAGGGAAGACGGACAGGTCAAGGAGGTGGGATGAGGTTAGTAGGTAGATGGGGGTGCGGCTTGGGGTGGGAGGAAGGGATGGGTGAGAGGAAGAACAGGTCAGGGAGGCAGAGACAGGTTGGACTGGTTTTGGGATGCAGTGGGTGGGGGGGAAGAGCTGGGCTGGTTGTGTGGTGCAGTGGGGGGAGGGGACGAACTGGGCTGGTTTAGGGATGCAGTAGGAGAAGGGGAGATTTTGAGGGGAGATTTTGATACCATATGGCTGCAGGGTTCCCAGGCGGAATATGAGTTGCTGTTCCTGCAACCTTCGGGTGGCATCATTGTGGCACTGCAGGAGGCCCATGATGGACATGTCATCTAGAGAATGGGAGGGGGAGTGGAAATGGTTTGCGACTGGGAGGTGCAGTTGTTTGTTACGGACTGAGCGGAGGTGTTCTGCAAAGCGGTCCCCAAGCCTCCGCTTGGTTTCCCCAATGTAGAGGAAGCCGCACCGGGTACAGTGGATGCAGTATACCACATTGGCAGATGTGCAGGTGAACCTCTGCTTAATGTGGAATGTCATCTTGGGGCCTGGGATGGGGGTGAGGGAGGAGGTGTGGGGACAAGTGTAGCATTTCCTGCGGTTGCAGGGGAAGGTGCCGGGTGTGGTGGGGTTGGAGGGCAGTGTGGAGCGAACAAGGGAGTCACGGAGAGAGTGGTCTCTCCGGAAAGCTGACAGGGGAGGGGATGGAAAAATGTCTTGGGTGGTGGGGTCGGATTGTAAATGGCGGAAGTGTCGGAGGATAATGCGTTGTATCCGGAGGTTGGTAGGGTGGTGTGTGAGAACGAGTGGGATCCTCTTGGGGCGGTTGTGGCGGGGGCGGGGTGTGAGGGATGTGTTGCGGGAAATACGGGAGACGCGGTCAAGGGCGTTCTCGATCACTGTGGGGGGAAAGTTGCGGTCCTTGAAGAACTTGGACATCTGGGATGTGCGGGAGTGGAATGTCTTATCGTGGGAGCAGATGCGGCGGAGGCGGAGGAATTGGGAATAGGGGATGGAATTTTTGCAGGAGGGTGGGTGGGAGGAGGTGTATTCCAGGTAGCTGTGGGAGTCGGTGGGCTTGAAATGGACATCAGTTACAAGCTGGTTGCCTGAGATGGAGACTGAGAGGTCCAGGAAGGTGAGGGATGTGCTGGAGATGGCCCAGGTGAACTGAAGGTTGGGGTGGAAGGTGTTGGTGAAGTGGATGAACTGTTCGAGCTCCTCTGGGGAGCAAGAGGCGGCGCCGATACAGTCATCAATGTACCGGAGGAAGAGGTGGGGTTTGGGGCCTCTGCCTCCCTAACCGGTTCTTCCTCTCACCCATCCCTTCCTCCCACCCCAAGCCGCACCCCCAGCTACCTACTAACCTCATCCCACCTCCTTGACCTGTCCGTCTTCCCTGGACTGACCTATCCCCTCCCTACCTCCCCACCTACACTCTCTCCACCTATCTTCTTTACTCTCCATCTTCGGTCCGCCTCCCCCTCTCTCCCTATTTATTCCAGTTCCCTCTCCCCATCCCCCTCTCTGATGAAGGGTCTAGGCCCGAAACGTCAGCTTTTGTGCTCCTGAGATGCTGCTTGGCCTGCTGTGTTCATCCAGCCTCACATTTTATTATCTTGGAATTCTCCAGCATCTGCAGTTCCCATTATCTCTTTAAATTTGGGTGTATGCTTTGCACCATGTAAAAGTAGCTGAGTCCAAGGTGCTGTACCTCATGTTCCAACTGAATGCTTCATAAGCAGCATATGTGCACCATGCATTCACTCTACAACCAGATAAAAAGCACAGGTAGGACTTTTGCTTTAACATTTCTCTTTGTGCTTAATAAAATGCCCAGGGCTAGCATTTTTCCATTTCCTGCACCATGTATCCTGTGGCGTCTTTCAGTGAGACTATTAATGAGTTGCTAAATTAAGGACATTTGCCTGCTGTGACTCGGTGCCCTTTGATGAGCTGACCCGGTACGGTACAATTTCATTTCACAAAAGATTCTCATAGCCAATAGACAGAGGAGATTTTGCACTATCACTTTGGTTAGCAGTCATCCCGCAGTCTTCAGCACAAAAAACAGATTATCATGTTGCTCATTGATCTGTTGTTTGTATGACCTAATGGCGTACAAATCAGCTATATGATTTTTCTGCAGAATATATGCATGTTGAAATAAATCGGGACATTGCAAGGGTGCAATTTTGAATACAAGAAATGCACATGTGAGGTGGGATTTTTTTTTATATTTCTTGGGACAGACCAGCATTTATTACCCATCCCTAATTGCCCAGAGGGCAGTTAAGAGTCAGCCACATCATTGTGGGTCTGGAGTCACATGTCGGCCAGACCAGGTAAGGGTGGACATTAGTAAGCCAGATGGATTTTTCCCTGACAATCAACATTGGATTCTTGCTCATCATTAGATTCCTAATTCTAGACTTTTAAAAAAAAGTATTGAATTCAAATCCCACCACCTGCCATGATGGTATTTGAATCCAGAGCCGCAAGGGTCATTGGATTAACAGTCCCATCAATAATATGACTAGGTCATCACCTCCCCATTTTATCAACTAAGTTTGATTTAATTTGGGATAACAAAGTGTGGAGCTGGATGAACGCAACAGGCCGAGCAGCATCTTAGGAGCACAAAATCTGACGTTTCAGGCCTAGAGCCTTCCCGAAACGTCAGTTTTTGTGCTCCTAAGATGCTGCTTGGACTACTGTGTTCATCCAGCTCCACACTTTGTTATCTTGGATTCTCCAGCATCTGCAGTTCCCATTATCTTTGATTTAATTTGGTTTGTTTTATTATTGTCACATGTATCAAGATACAGTGCAAAGTATTGTTTTGCATATTATCCAGACGTACCAAACCTGAAGAAGCACATCAAGATAAAAGAACAAGAATGCAGAATATGGTGTTACAGTTACAGGGGAGGTACAAACTCTGGCATTTTCGGCAAGTCCAGCCGTAAACATACTAAGATATTTCTGCTAGAGTTGGAAGTTATGTCTGTCTCTAAAACCCTCATTCATGACTTTGTCACTATTAAGATTGTCTACTCCAATGCTCTCCTGGTTAACTTGCCAAGCTGTGTTTTCTGTAAGCTTGAGGTTATCCAAACTGTTGTTGCCTGTGCCCTAATTTGCTCCACCTTCAGCTTTCTCATCACCCATCACTAAAACCACCCCCCCCCCACCTCACTCACCAAGTTCACTAACCTACATTAGCTCCTGCTTAAGCTTTGCCTTGGCTTTAAAATTCTAATCTCAGTATTTAAATTGCTCCATGGCCTCAGTCTTCTGTATTTATCTCCTTCTGCCTCTTAAGCCTTTTGAAATCTCTTTTCTGTTCAGGTTTAAGCCTTTTGCACATTTCCTGTATTAATTGCTACAATCCTTTGGTGGTTGTACCTTCAATTTCCCAGGTCTTAAGCTCTGGAATTCTCTCCCTACACCTCTCTGCCTCCCTCCATCTTTCCCCGTTAAGATGCCCCTTAAAACTCACCTCTTTGATAAGTTTTTGATCACTTGTCCATCAATATCCCATTAGGTGACTCAAAGTCAAATTTGATTCGATAATTATCTCTTCTGTGAAGAGACTGGAAATGTTTTACTTTATTTCAAGTGCTATATCAATTCAATCAATTATTCGTTGTTCAAAGAAAGTCATCCTCATGCTCACATTAACACAGTTCCAAGTGGCACCCTCACAGCATTTCAACACTTTTTCTGGAATGCACCATTATTTACAAAAACCTCCCTACTTCCTCACATCCTGTGCCCCACACATAAAATGGCTCAGTGAGTAGAACAATAAAAATCATGGGACAGTTCTTGGATTATGAATGGTATTTAGATATTCAAGCACAATTCTCAAAGAAAAAAATGTCTCCAAGATAAATACTTACAGTGGAGATCATTTACAAAGGGAAAAAGGAAGAGATCAGAACCAATGAAATATCTCAATTAAACATAGCACGGTATGATTCTACATCTCTTCTGTGATCCCATGGCTTGGTCATCACCTTTGACTTTATTAGGCATGGTAACATTGACACATTACCTGTAACAATGGGTATCCAAACTGCATTTAATATTGGAATGCCAATTCCTCAGCAGCGCACAAAACCATCTGCATCCAAAAGTTAATTCACCGTTGCTAAGCACCATGGAAATGCCCTCTTCCATCACTCCATGTTCCAGTATTTCATTACACAACACTTGGAGTACTGTGCACAATTCAAATCGCCATACTATAAAACAGGTACAAAGACATGAGCAAAAGTGCAAAATTGATTTACTGAACTGTGATATTATACCCATCAGGAAAGATTGAACATGCTGGGGCTCTTTTCTATGTAAAAGGAAAAACTGGGAGTGGAATGGAGTGGGAACGGTCTGTTAAAGGCCTTTTAAGATTATGAATGGTTTTAATAGGGTAGGTGAAGAGAAGATTCTGTGTTGTCTTTTATTTCTGTGAAGGCTTACAGCATTAAACACACAATATAAACACAGGATTTATTCCTTATGGAATGTGGGATAGAATGGGTCCAAAGATGGTGGTGAGAGATGCATGGAAGGCAGGGATTCCAGGAAACCTGGACGACAATGAGTCCCTTGTCAACTAGAGCTCATCCAAGTTGGGCTGTGCCACTAATTTGAAGGAGGGAACAGAACTAGAACCATACGTACAATACAAGGTAATCACTCATAAATCCAGTAGGTAATTCAGTGACTGGTTGGATTGTGGAACATTACCACAAGTAGTAATTGAGGTGAACAACATAAGTGCATTTAAGTGGGGCACATTAAGCACATGATTGACGAAAAAACAGAAATGTTTATGAGGTGAGCTGAAGTAGTGCAGGAGGAAAGTCATATGGAGCATAAACATCAACGCAGAATTGTTGGGCCAAATGACCTGTTTAGCAGCCATTGATAGCATGTGACACTCTACTACATTGTTGCTGAACATTCACAAAACATGAGAAATGTGGTCAATTGCTCAACTTAAACGTTCTTGAGTGAAAACTTTGTGTGGCACTATAAGAAGAGCAGGGGAATTGGCTAGTATTCATCTCTCAAGCATCAACAAAAAAAAAACTGTCCTCGTAGTTGTCTTTTTGTTGCTGGAGGGATCTTGTTGTGCCCACAACTGAAGAATCCCTACAGTGTGATGGCAGGCCATTCTGCTGACAAGTCCACATCAACCCTCTGAAGGGTGTCCCACCTGGACACAACCCTTTCCCCGTAACACCACATTTCAGAGATCTATTGAATGCTTACAGTGTAGAAACAGGCCCTTCAGCCCAACAAGTCCACACTGACCCTCAGAGAATCCCACCCAGACCCATTCCCCTTTAACCCAAATAATCTACACATCCCTGAACACTACGGGCAATTTAACATGGCCAATCGATCCAGCCTGTACATCTATGGACTGTGGTTCGAAACCGGAGCACCCGGAGGGAATCCATGTGAACATGGGGAGAATGTGCAAACTCCACACAGACAGTTGCCTGAGGCGGAATCAAACTCATGCCCTTGGCGCTGTGAGGCAGCAGTGCTAACCAATGAGCCACTGTGCTGTTTCCCATGATGATCCACCCCGCTGACACACCTCAGACACTATGAGCAATTTAACGTGGTCAATCACCTAACCTGCACATCTTTGGACTGTGGGAGGAAACTGGAGCACCTGGCAGAAACCCCACACAGACATGGGGAGAATGTGCAAACACCACACAGACAATTGCCCGAGGATGAAATCGAACCCGGTCCCTGGTGCTGTGAGACAGCAGGGTACCCACTGAGACACTGTGCCAGCCCTAATAGATGCTTCCTTTTTGTAGGTGACTATAATGATTGCTCTTCAAATCAATTCTTTGATCCTGAGAGATGTCCTCAGGATGTGAAAGGGGCTTTAAGAATGTCTTTCATTCCTCCCTCCATCAATTTGAGGGATATTGAGCACAGCACCATAATGGCTATTATCCATGAGCTTGATGAAACATTCTATGAGTCTGAATTTTTGAGAATTCAAACTCAAATTTTAAAAAAATCTCAAAAAGCTGGTAGCAATTAATGATGTTTCATTTTTTCATGTTTGGTATTTAATTATGGTGGACTATTGTAAAAACTCAGCTGCTTCATTAATCTCCTTTGGAGGGAGGAAATTTGCCGCCCTAACTGGCACTGGGCCTGTATGTGACTCCAGCCCTACCGTTAACATGACTGGCTCTGAATTAACATCTGAACTGGTCTCAAAAAGTCGCCACTAGCCATATTTCAAAAAGAATGCCCACCAGTATCTTCACAGGGCTACTGGAGATCATGATATATACCAACGTTGCCAATGGTGCCAACATCCTGAGAACTGATAGTTAAAATATATAACACTAGATTGGAGTGCAGGTGGTTAGGGCTAATCACTGACAGGGGAACCAATTCAGTTGATGAATAAGGGGCCAGCACACAAGAAGCGTATTGTCTGAAGTGCAATTTTTGCTCCAGTGTACTAGAATCAATACACTAAATAAACCCGCTGACAGTTTCTGTTGTGCGAAAGCACACAAAAAAAAGTCTGTGGAGTAGAACAGATGAAAACCTTGAGAGCATGATTAAGGAAAGGCTGCAGATATTTGCAATACACACTTTCCTTTAAGTTCTTTCATTTTCTTGGCAGGGTGGTGTTAGTTAGTGAAAGATGTTTTTATTTAACAGCTTTGTAACTACAAGGCTAGAGGCATGCCATAAGGAACAGTGTGACTGCCTGTAGACATTATGGGTATGGCAGTGTAATGGTTAGGTTACTCGATTAGTATGACAGAGGACTGAACTGTGGATCTCAGGTGAGTTAACTACTTAGCTTAAGCCTCTTGGCAAGTGCTTCACTTTTCTAATCACCAGTTTTTGGAAATCTTCCCAGGGCATGGAAGAAAGTTTGCCAGACTTAAAAGTAAGTCATAAATTATTACCTCCAAACAAATAACGTGGCTGGTTCCACAGTACTGGAAATCAAAGGTTAAATATAGAACTACTGGTTCTAAGAATATTTTTTAATAGAACCCTAAAAGTGTGGAATCAGGTCATTTGGACCATCAAGTCCAACTGACTCTCTGAAGAGCATCCTGCCAAGACCCATCACCCTTACCCTATTCCTGTAACCCAGACACAATGGACAATTTAGCATGGCCAAGCCATCTAACCTGCACATCTTTGGACTGTGGGAGGAAACTAGAGCACCCAGAGGGAGCTCACACAGACACAGGGAGAATGTGCAAACTGCATACAGGCAGTCACCTGAGGCAGGAATTGAACCTGAGTCTCTGGTACCATGTAAGGCAGCAGTGCTAATCACTGAGCCACCATGCAGCTCCTGTAATATCTAAATACAACTTTACACAGAGTCACAGTACAGCAAATTTTTATCAGTCCGGTCTGTGCAGATGCTTCTGCTGCAAACAAGCTACCTCCTACCCAATTTCATCTCACTCTGTCAACATATTTTCTGATTATTTCTTCATCGAGTGTTAACCCAGCTTCGCTTTATTGCTATTCTTCAACTCCCCGACTACCCTCCTCAATTGTTTCATATTGTACTGAATTCCACATTCTCAACACTTTAGATAAAGGAGTCTTCACATTTGGATGTCAGAGCCACCTTTAATGATTAATGAGTTCCCCTCTAATTCTTGTGTGCAAATTCTAACCAAGTTGTTAACCTATTTAAGGTAAACCCAGTAATGACGTTATCAAAATATTACATATTGCCGTTTGACGGCATTAACAGATGCACCCAGTGCAATTTCCATTTGTAACAAGGATGAACTGTAGCATACAATTTATGTCCCATAACTAGGATGACCTAATACATTGTTCACGGAAGGGAAATAAAAGAGAGACTATTATTTGATTTGCAGACCACAGGTTGGAAGCATCTTTTCCCTTCAGGCTTATGGTGTATGCTGTGTTGTCTTTTGTCTCTGTGGAGGCTTTATGATGTTAAAGGCACAGTAGAAATAAAGATTTGTTCCTTCTTAGATAAATGGGCCCAATGTTGGATAGTGACTGCAGATGTATGGGAAGGCAGGGATTCACAGAACCCTCAACCATGATGAAAGCTCCTTGCAGTGGGGCTGTGCCACAAATTTACAGTAGTGTTGTTTTCTTCCTGATTAAAGAAACAGACCCTTTTGATCTTCCAGTTCCAAGCAATACATTACAATAATTGACCGGGCCATTGATAGGAAGCTGTTAAAGGTGTTTGAATGTTCACAGACTTAATATATTGGTACTTAAGGACCTCGGTGAATTGACCAAGTGTGTAGATAATTCTGTAAGCCCTGCAGATTTGTAACAGGTTATGAGGCGCGATTAATATCCTGGGGTTTTTCGCAATATATTTCATGGTTCAGGCAGAAATCATACCTTAAAATAAAATTTGAATATTCTTGAGGGTTTCTTGGGCCTATGACTGGTGACTGACCATGGAAGGGTTGGATTTCATTCAACACGAGGATAACACACAGTAAATGTGACAGTATACGTCTCAGAGGGGATAGAAACTGGAACCATGATGTATTTTGTGCCGCGTTACAACTGTGCAAGACATTGGTAAGGCTGCCTTTGGAGTACTGCGTTCAGTTCTGATCATTTGCTACAGGAAGGATGTTATTAAACTGGAAAGACCGCAAGAAAGATTTACAAGAATGTTACCAAGACCAGAGAGTTTGAATACAAGGAGAGGCTGGGTCATTTTTTCCCTGGAGCATAGCAGGCTGAGGGGTTACCTTATAGAGGTTTATAAAATCATGAGGGGCGGAGATAAGGTGAATAGTGAACGTCTTTTCCTCAGGATAGGGGAGGCCAATACCAGAAGGCATAGGTTTAAAGTGAAAGGGGGGGATTTAAAAGGTACCAGAGGGGCAACTTTTCACCAAGAGGGTGGTACATATGTGGAATGAGCTGCCAGAGGAAGTTGTAGCAGTGGGTAAAATTACAACATTTTTTAAGACATTTGGACAGGTACCTGGATACAGATATAGGCCAAACACAGAAAATGGGACTAGTCCAGTTTAGGATACCTGGTCGGCATTGAGGAGTTGGGCCACAGGGCCTGTTTCTGTGCTGTATAGCTCTATGACTCCATGACAAGAGCAGGAATACTATGGTGAGTAACTCACTTCCTAATTCTCCAAGGCACTCCATCAACTACAAGGCACAAGTCAAGAGTATGATGGAATACTTCCCACTTGCCTGGGTCAGCTCCAACAACACTCAGGAAGCCTCATGTCATCCAGGACAAAGCAGGCCACTTGGTTGGCACCACATTCATAAGCATCCACTCTCTCCTCCACTGACACTCAGTAGCAGCA
The DNA here is from genome assembly GCF_030684315.1 of Stegostoma tigrinum. Taxonomy (NCBI): domain Eukaryota; kingdom Metazoa; phylum Chordata; class Chondrichthyes; order Orectolobiformes; family Stegostomatidae; genus Stegostoma; species Stegostoma tigrinum. The sequence goes on along the minus strand of NC_081385.1, from coordinate 8,521,371 downwards.
GTGTGTACTATCCAGAAGATGTACTGCAGGAATTCACCAAAGTTCCTCACTCAGCAACTTTCAATCCGCAACCATTTCCATCTAGAAGGACAAAGGCAACAAATATATGGGAATATCACCACCTTCAAGTTCCCCTCTAAGCCATCCCCATTCTGACTTGGAGATATATCACCAATCCTTCACTGTTACCAGGTCAGAATCCTCGAATTCCCTCCTCATGAGCATCATGGGTCTATCTGCAGAACATGGATTGCAGTGGTTCAAGAAATTAGCTTACCACAAACTTCTCAATGGTCAGCAAGGGATAGGCAATAAATGCTGGCCACACCACATTGAAAAAACACCTGAGAGCCCTTTCTCCAGTGTTTCTGAGCCAGCATCTCTTCCTTACCCTTAGATAAGGTGAACTCAGGATTGAATTGTGGGATACTGCTGTGCACAAAATAGTTGCCACATTTACACAGGTAATAATAGTCGGTACACCTTAAAATAATTCATGTTATGCAAAGCACTTTAAAACATTGCTGGTAGACATGATAAGGAACTGCATAAGTGTCAGTCATTTCATTGGTGCAAAACTGCTTACGTGATGCTATTAATTGTAAAATAGCAAAACTGGAATATCTACTGAGCGAGAATGACAGACAGATGATGTTGACAGAATGAAGAATTAAAAGGCAAATCCTATGTTATCAGAAGGAAATGAAAAACATTCTTCTAATAATAGTCTGCTCCCTTAACAGGATGGGATATATTTTTTTGAGAAACTGAACCACCTCAAAGATTGAGATTCAGGCATAAGTACAGATATAGAATAATTAGTTTCATACTAATTTGCGTATCTTCTTTCCTTCCATTTACAGGGTTATCCTTATTACAATCCTGACACTTTGGTGTACAGAGTATATGCCAGGGAAGGATAATCACTTCCCATCCCACACACCTAATGCAGCCTTGATGGGCTGAATGGCCTCTATCTCTGCTGTACCTTTTCACCATTCTATAAGATACTTGCTTGTAGGCCAACATAAATGCTTGGAGCAAGCATTAGGGGAGGTGAGTTATGTTGGTTTCTCTTAACACAGACAATGTGATGACTACACATTGGATCTAGAAAATTAAGGTAGTGAGCAGCTTTGCTATCTGTGTTGTGCCAGTTGGGATCTCTGTGGGACACTGTGTCTCTGTAGGAAGGTACAGCGGCTTAGTGGTTAGCACTGCTGCCTCACAGTGCTAAGGATCTGGGTTTGATTCCAAGGATAACATAGTGTGGAGCTGGAGGAGCACAGCAGGCGCAGGAAAGCTGACGTTTCAGACCGGGACCTTCTTCAGAAATGGGGAATGATTTCTGAAGAAGGGTCCTGACCCAAAAGGTCAACTTTCCTATTTCTCTGATGCTGCCTGGCCTACTGTGTTCCTCCAGCTCTATACTGTGTTATCTCTGACTCCAGCATCAACAGTTCTTACTTTCTCTGAGTGGGTTTGATTCCGGCCTTGGGCAACTGTCTGTGTGGAGTTTATATATTCTCCACATGTCTACGTAGGTTTCCAGTGGGTGCTCTGGTTTCCTCCCAGAGTTCAAAGATGTGTTTGGTCAGTGGATTGAACGTGCTAAATTGCCCACAGAGTTCAGGGCTGTGCAGGTAGATCAGCTGTGGGAAATGCAGGGTTACAAGTAGGGGTCCGGGCGAGATGCTGTTTGGAGCAGCAGTATGGACGTGATGGGCTGAATGGCCTGTTTTCACACCGTAGGGATTCTATTATTTTTTAAAATAATAAATGGCCATTCAGCCCAATGCCATTTATTCCTCTAGTATCTTAATTCTGCCTCAGAGCACCTAAGTGTAATTGAACAATCACTGCCACATCTCATAAACATCAGAAACTGCAGGAATATTCTAGAGACTCAGCACATGGCCGCTACCCATTCAAAGTAAAATGTCCTCTTCACTCTACCCCCACTTCTGATTCACCTGAGCTTTAATACAACCTTAGTGGTAAAATATTGTGATTCTCAGGCTTTCTTGATAAGATAGAATCAGGACATTTTTATAACCATTTATTCCTGTCAAAAATGGTACAATCAACTTCAAAGAATCGTGTTTGTGGTTCCTGTACGATGAATGCTGCAGTATTGAGACTGGCTTATATTCTTCAAAGTAAGCGTTGAGATTGATTGTTTATATGTCCAGACTCCAAGTATGTGACAAGATCTCAGGTACCAAACTGGTGATCACAGACTCCTATTGAAATGACTTTGCCGGAATGGCCTGAAAGATTTGACTTGCACCTTGCTTCAGCAGTCTGTGGACCCCTCATATGATCTTAGCCCAACTGCAACCCTAGAATTTCAGTCAAATGGAAGATTTGTTCAATTCGCCTGTGTTCAGCTAAATGAAAGCCCTTCTGGGTTTTTCTCTACCTGGTCTTGGGTTGGGTCATGGGAAGGCTATTGGAGCAGTGAAACAGTTGGTTGAAGTTGGGAGGGAGGGTTCATTATGGCCCTGTAGACAGTGATGGTGCAAACAATTTGAAGCAATGTATGAGTAACTCCAGACAACATTGAGAGCTCTATTTGCTTCCATGTCACTAGCATGTTTACGTGATTGATTCCTGAAGCAAAGCTGCTCACTACCTCAATTACAAACTTGCCAGATTTACAGATCAGCTGGTGAGAGGACCCAGATTTAAAAGTGAGCCTGTGCAATATTCTGATTCAGTTCGGCTGACAGCTTTTGCACTGGAATTGCCACCATCTGTGTAAAGCCTATATGCTGGGGGCCATAAACTTGCTAGTTCCCTCCACGACCCTCTACCTTTGTCCCTCCTCCATGATGTTCTTTAGAAACCAAGACTAGGCTTTGCTCATTTGTCCTAATATCTCCAAACATGTCTCAGTATCACATTGTGTCTGGTAATGCTCCATTGAACATACAAACAGTAGGAGTAGGCTAGTCAGCCCCTCAACCACCATTCTAGACCATGGCTGATCTGATTACAATATCAAACCCACATTCCTGCCAACCCATAAGTCCAAAGACATGGAGAAGTAGTTGTCCATCCGGACTGTCAAGTCTGCTCTGCTGTTCAATGAGATCTTACATGATCTGATAACCCTCAACTCCATTTTCCGGCCTTTCCCTCTATCACTTGATTCCCTAACTGATTTAAAACGTGTCTATCTCAGCCTTGAATATACTTAAGATCCTTAACCCTGATAACCTTTCACCTTGCTGCTTAACAAGAACCCATCTACCCTGTCATAAAAATATTCAAAGACTTACCTTCCACCACTTGTGAGGAAGAGTGATCAAAAGACCCATAGGTGTCTTAGAGAAAAGCATGTCATCTCCTTTGTGATTTAAATGGATGACTTCTGATTTGTATACAGTGATCCCTACAATAAGAAACATTCTCACCACATCCACCCTCAGAAAGGACTCCTCCTGATCCTCAGTTCCTTCAAAGTATTTCATTAATGCAAGTCATGATTTAAACAATCAACTTCTCCCCTATGAGATGAACAGCAGTGGGCATGTATTGTGTTGGCTTTATGCTGATTTTTGCAAGAATACAATGTTACCAAAACAGTCAAAACACTGAAAGGTATGTGACACCAGTAAGTGTGTCCTTTAGCATTCAGAACATTTGAGAGATCCTATTTGAGTTAAATAATGGCTTTCTCTTTCTGTATCAGCTGAACATTCTGGTGGACACTGGTAGCAGTAACTTTGCTGTTGGTGCTGCAGCCCATCCATTCCTGAAGAGATACTATCGCCGTAATCTGTGAGTATAACCTCTTAATGTGCACACCAATGAACTTCTGCACTACTCACAAAATAACTTGCCCATCTTCCCTATGCTGCACCAATAACCTGGTTGAAACCACATTTTTATTTGGCAGGGGATTGGGGGGAAGAACACACAAACATATGAATTAGGAACAGAAATGGACCATTGGTCCCTTGAACTTGGCTCGCCGTTCAATAAAATTGTGATTAACCTGTTGGTATTTTGAATTCCACATTCTAGTCTTCCTCCATTCATCTTTGCCTAACTAGAAATGTTCCCCCTGTAGGCTCATGACTTGTTCAGAGCTTCTCTGGATGCTGGTGGGCATGACAACACTTTGACTTCTGGCTCCAGAAGCTGGTGCCATGCATCACCATTAAACATAGCTGTCAAGAAACTACCTGTTTCCAGATTAAAAATTGTCAATGACACCATCTTCTGAAACGAGTTCCAAAGCCGTACAACACGCTCCTGATTCATCTCAGTGCTGCCTTGAATGAGTGATCCCTAATTATTAATGGGTGGGCAACACCCAGAGTTCTGAAGGAGATAACTGAGGAGATTGTAGAGACAGTGGCGGTGATCTTTCAGGAATTACTGGAGCCAGGTCCCAGAGGACTGGAAAATAACTAGCATAACACCCCTATTTAGGAAGGAAGGAAAGAAGAAACTGCAAGCCAGTTATACTGATCTCAGTCATTAGTAAGATTTTAGAGTATTTTAGAGATTGTAGAGTGCTTGGAAGTGCATGATAAAATAAAGCTGACTCATCACAGCTTCATCAAGGGAGGTCATTCTGACTTCTTTGAGGAAGTAACAAGCAGCAGAGACAAAGAGAAGCCGATGGGCATGATCTATTTGAATTTCCAAAAGGCATTTGAGAAGGTGCCACATTGAAGTCATCTAACTAAACTAAGAGCCCATGGTGTTAGGAACAAGGTCAAATGATGGAGCAAACTTGGTGGGCTGATTAGCCTAATTCTGCTCCTATATTTTACGGTCTCATGGTCTAAACAGGCCTCCCTAATTGTGGACTTTTCAGAAGAGCAAACATTCTTTCCCTGTCCACCTTGTCAGAGTCATTCACGATCTAATGCACTTCAATCAAATCATCACTTATCCTTCTAAATCCCAGTGGAAATATACTCAGGCTGTGCAACTTGCCTCATGAGACAGCTTCGTAAAACAAAGGGGATATAGCTCGCAGGAAAGCAGATATGGCAACATTAACTTACGCAGCAGGAGAATGGCCTTTACCAGGACCAGCATTTTCTTCCCTAATCCTCTTTCCACCTCTTAAGATGCTCCTTAAAACCTCTTACTGACCTTTGTGTTCAGATGTCATACCATCTCCTTATGTGACTCGGTCTCAAACATTTGTATTAGAATCCACCCGTAAAGCACCCACAGCATTTTACTTGTCAATGCCTTCCGCAAGATCCATTCGTTTCGCCACGCCACAGCCTGCACCACACTGTCCACCAACCTCTCCACCACACCACCTTCCCTCCCCAGTACCTTCCCCTGTAACTCTAAAAGATGCAACACCTGCCCACACACCACCTCCCTCACCTCCATTCAAGGACCTAAACAGCTTTTCCAGGTGAGACAGAGCTTCACCTGCATCTCCTCCAACCGACTATTGCATCCAGTGCTCCCAATGTGGTCTTCTCTACCTCAGTGAAACCAAATGTAGACTGAGTGACCGTTTCACCATCTTCACCTGCCTGAAACGGCTGACTTAACCTCCCAGTCACTAACCATTTCAACTCCCCACCCCCCACCAAAACTGCCCTCTGATATACCCATCCTTGGCCTCTTCCAGTGTCACAGCAATCTGGAACACAAATTTAAAGAACAACATCTTATCTTCTGTCTGGGCACCCTACAGCCTGGAGGACTCAACATTGAATTCTCTAATTTCAAATAACCTTCCCAAGCATCTTCCAGTTTCCTTGCCAGCTCCACCTCCTCCGTTCTATTTCAATTACCAACTGGATTCATCCCTTCTATCGACCAACCAGGTCTTACCTACTACCAGCATCCACTGATTGGGCAATGTGGTGGCTCAGTGGTTCGCACTGCTGCCTCACAGTGGCAGGGACCCAGGTTCAATCCCAGCCTCAGGTGGCTGTCTATGTGGAGTTTATACATTCTCTCTGTGTCTGTGTGGGTTTCATTCAGGTGCACTGGTTTCCTCCCACAGTCTAAAGATGTGCAGGGTCAGCAGATTAGCTGTGAGAAATTACCTGTGTTCAGGGGTGTGTAGATTGGGTGGGATGCTCTGAGGGCCAGTGTGCACTTATTGGGCCAAAGGGCCTGTTTCCATGCTGTAGGGGCTCTATGATCACCACCATTCCACTAACCCCACCCCTGCCAACTCTTCATCTGCAGCTTCCCCCTACCCCCACATTCTGTCCTGGAGAAGGATAATACCTGAAATGTTGCTGTTCCTCCTCCAGATGCTGTGTTTTTCCAGCTTCCCGTTTGTCTACCTTGGGCTCCAGCATCTGCAGTTTTTTTTGTAGTTTTTTGGAAAATGTGTACCCAGCCGATTGAAGAAATAAAGAGTAAAGTCTTAAACAGCCAGACCGACTGCGAGTGTTCATTGACTGAGCACGGAATCAAGAGACCCCGCAGTGTCGGTTAAGTGGTAGACTCCTTGATTGCTCGTCATCACTGACCATTGATTCTGCTTAGAAAGTTGTATTTGTCAATGAAGCAGGCAGGTTCAGGTTGGGCTGTGTTGCCAGCCCAGCTAAAAAGCTTAATGGAGATCTCACCCTTACCCTCTCTGATGGATGAAGACTGGCTATTCAGGCAAGATAGAAACAGCTCCTGATATCAATTGTTCTTTAACCCAGAAAAAAAACCTTCAGGATAGGAGGAAGAAATTTGGAAATCGGTGCGGTAAGAGTGTTCCTTTTAAAATGCTGCTAAACCATTCATCATGAATATGTGTGAGAGTTGGTCACAGCAGGAGTGCGCTTGTACACCCGGGTGGTACAGTGAAACTGGTGAACAAACATCTCGCTCCCAGCTTCTACTCAGAAGCTGCCCCTTTTTTCATGACAGCTACACAGAGGACTATTTAAAGTCAGGAGAAAGCAAAGTCATTTATTCAGGTATTACGCCCTCACATTGACACAGCATGGAAATTAATGGCATTTGAATACCACAAACCACAGGCTGCTCCAGAAATGTTTCAGCAAAAGTCTTCAGCAAGATTAGCCTGGTTTGCACATCCACCCAAAGCCATTTGTCATCCGTTCTGCCTTGTTCCTGTCAAATGTATAATCACATCTCACTAATAGTTGGCCTCTTGTGGCATTGCTTGCAGAAGCTTGTAGAACCTATCAATATTTGCTCAATATCTGTTGAATCCCACCATTCAATCACCAGTACTCCTTAGCCACTGCTACAGCGACAGCTTTGAGTATGCCCAGCCCAGGGAATTGTGCAGCATCTACATGCAATGTCCACTGCTTTAACCCTCATGAAATGTGTCTGGGTTGGAAATTGAATTGAAGGTTTAAGGTGGAGTTGGTTTAATTTTAATAATTGCAAAGAAGTCTTGTTAATATAGTGGTACAACCATGCATCCTACAGCATGAAGAAATGTTACACACCATGGACATATACATTATGACATAATGCATATATTTCTTCCTGGACCACAAACATAGTGCAAATAGACATCATTCTAAACCAGCATAAATGTACATTCTACAGCACAACTGATAAACATTCACGCAGATACTTCTTGATGCTATAGATAGCTTTTATTTCTCAGCAACAAATTAGTTCAGTTGAACACTACAGCAGTCACATTACTTTTAAAGCAAGTCATCCGATTTGTTTCTTGCTAATGAACCGCTTGCAAGCCCCTGCCAATTAATAGTGCAAGCTGTGAGAGAAATTAGGTTTTGGTAATTAAGCAGCAGGTTATTAAAGCCAACACACTTCAGCCCAGGTATCAGCTTTTGTTTCATCAAAAATGAGCTCTGTATTTGCTATACAAGAATTAAAATTACGGTTCACAAATAAAGCGATGATTACTCTGCACGGTATGGGTTTGAAGGTCTCAGGTTGATTCCTAGGTTGTGCTGTGATGGTGTAGTGAATATGCTGCTATTATAGGCCTTGAGAGCACTGGGGATCCAGCTCCTGTTGACTTGACACTGTTGCCTGTTTAAAAAAAAGGACCTTTCTAGGCCGCTGATGACAACAGAAGTAGGTTAATTGTGATTCCCTACTTGGTATACAAACCTTGACTGCCCAGTTTTTCCAAGACACTGCAGCTGTTCTGACTTGCATGGAACCCTACCTAAGTAAGAGTCAATGTCTTTGGGGAAAGGCAAGAAAAAAATTGTTACGAGACTGTGAAGATGTTCCATGATTCGAATCAATACCGAGTCAGGCAAGGGTAGATGTATTCTGGGGTTCCATGCTCCCAAATCTGATGACAATTTGCTGTCTTAAGGCAATTATTACCTGATCATGCTGTAACCATATCGTATCTTGGCATGCATCATACCTTTGTGGTTTTAAGGACCCAAGTTGTATTTAATTAGAAATGCTTCAAAAAGTGCGAGTCTTTTCTAGGTCAGAGTGAACCTTGCTACAAATGACCAGGTAACTGACTGAGCACAAGAAACCAGTTTCCATGTGGAGGTGGAATGATGGATGGGATCATGATAGAGTGTTTCAATGTTGGTCAAAGTTCTTTGAAACCCAGAGGGCTGTTACTGACTGTGCCTCCTAATCCCGAACAAAATAGTAACAACAAATTTAACTGTAATTATGTGTAATTACAAGCAGTTTATAATTTGGAAATCTTCATAGAACCCACATGAAAACAGTCCTGAAGCCAATGGCTGGATTTAGAAATTAATGTTAGTGCTTATTACACCTTACAACACAATGAATAGTGCCAGATACGAGAGAACATTTTTATATTTACACAATCAGATCATCATATTGCTAATTATATGTTTGAAGAAAATATTCAGCTCTCTCAGGCTGTGTGTGTCAGTAATGTGGCCTCCGCAGGGCAAAAGAAGATATAATAACCTACTACAGATTTTGACATGTTGTGTCACTTGGAAGTAAAATGATTGTAACTAAATTATAAATATTAAAGAGTTATTACTGGGTTAAAGAGGCTGTGCAACCACTTCAGTTTACTGCAGAACCCCGGAGTAGGGTTACCACATTGGATAGTGCAACTTTAAAGGTGTCATTAGGTAATTAAAGCCATCAAACATGATATAATGAATCACATAATTCAGTGATAGCATTAAACACATTACAGTATTAAATTCCAGTTTAAATGTAGCATTAGACAGAAGTCACCACAGGTTATGTGAACAAAGGTCTTGTATGATAATGTAATCTAATTTGTTCTCTTTTAGCAGATTCATTAATAAAAATCATTTACAGAGCACCTTTTATTGCTTTTTCCCCCCCTTTATTCATAAATGGAATGAGGGTGTCGCTGGCTGGGCAGCATTTATAGCCCGTCCTTAATGGCCCAGAGGGCAGTCCAGAGTCAACTACGTTGCTGTGTGTCTGGAGTTACATGTAGACCAGACCAGGTAACTATGGTAGTTTCCGTCCCTAAAGGACACTAGTGAATCAGAGATAACAAGGTGTGAAGCTGGATGAACACAGCAGGCCAAGCAGCATCTTAGGAGCACAAAAGCTGACGTTTCGGGCCTAGACCCAATCTCTGACACTAGTGAACCAGGTGGGTTTTTCCAACAATCAACAATGGATTCATGGGCATCATTAGATCCTTAATTCCAGATATTTATTGAATTCCAGTCTCACCATCTGCTGTGGTGGGATTCGAACCTGGGTTGCCTGAATGTTATCTGGGTGTCTGGATTAACAGTCCAGCAATAAAACCAAGAAGCCATTGCCTTACCTGGCATAGGATACACCATGTTCTTTTACATTCAATGCATCGTTTATTCAAAGCAGGGAAGCAGGCGGCTCAATTTCCACAGACCAAATTGAAATTTGCATTCTGGGGTGGCCTGGTTTTCTGCACTCAGGCCAGAGGACCCACCAAAGAGTGCAGAAGCTGCTGGGTGTGAAGGTGGACACAGCTGAAGGCCTTTCTCAGGCCTCCTAGGGAATCCGAGGAAACAATGGCCTAGTGATGTTATCGCTGGCCTGTTAGCCCAGAAACCATCATAATGTTCTGGGAACCTGGGTTTGAATCCCACCATGGCAGATGGTGGGATATGAATTCAATAAGAATCTGGAATTCGTCACCTAATGATGATCGTGAAACGATCATCAGGAAAGACCCATCTGGTTCCACTAATGTCATTTAAGGAAAGAAATTGCCATCCTTATTGCTTCACTAATGACTTTGCAGTTGGAAATCTCCCATCCTTACTTGGCCTCACTTATGACTGCAGACCCATGCAATCAGTTGACTCTTAACTGCTCTCTGGGCAATTGGGGATGAGTAATAAATACTGGCCCAGCCAGCGATACCCTGTCCCCATGAATATTAAAAAGGGCCATAATCTGCAAAATGATAATGATTGGGTAATCTGTTCCAGAGATATGTGCTGGGGACTAAGTATTGGTCAGAACACTTCTTCAAAGTAAGGTCTTTTACATCATGCAGAGAGAGCGGGTAGAATAGTATCTGGTTCTGGTGTGATTCCTCTCACAGTCAATGAGTCAATTCCAATCACAGTCTAGACTGAAAATTGGCCATTTATAAGAAGGCCTGAGGAACTATGAGGGCAATTTTCATTTGATTCACTGGTCAGAAAGGTACAGGATTTTGTGAGTGTACGGGCTTGGAGGCTTGCATTGGCAATTATGCCCCAAAGTTGCCTCTGTTGACTTCAGTAGGAAATAAGATCGGATAAGGTATAAAACAAGAGCTGCAGGTCAGGTTAAAATTGCTCCCTATATTTCTTCAACAAGAGAAAGACAAGAGAGTCAGCCATTTAGAAAATTGCAAGTTGAAAATTAGGCACTTGAAGGATTTTCTTCAAGAAATAATGAACATCTCTCTCTGAGGAACAGTACAAGCTGCGGTGTAGAACAAAATACTCATTACATTTTAAGCTAATCACGTGAATTAATGAGCTTGACCTGCTAATTCACTTTGGAAAACAGCCATCAGGACCTAAGGCAGAATTTCTGTGAATGTAGGCTCAGGGGACAACTCAATCTGAGATACTGTGATGCAAGATAAGAGAGTATGTAAGGATGATAAATATCATGTTTTCTCTCCTTATTTTGGGAATTGACTGCCAAATATTTCTTTGTAAGCTCGCTGTGGTCATTTGCCAACTTCTGAAAGAAACAGCGTGGAAGATCGGATTACTTGTCGTTTCTTTCAAGAGCTTCCCAACCAGATTTTTCCGACCACTTTCCAGACAACAATTTATTTTGCCCAATTTTTGCCATGACCTGAAGTATATAAAACAATATAACTCCACAATCTTTTTCTCACTGGAGCATAGGGGGTTGAGGGTATCATGAAGGGTGCAGATAATGTCAATGGCAGGTGTGTTCTCCCCGAGGGTGGGGGGTTTCAAAACTGGGAGCATATTTTTAATGTGAGAGGAGAAAGATTTTAAAAAGACACAAGGGGCAATTATTTTAACATAGAGAATGCTTCATATGTGGAATGAAATTCCAGAAGAAATGATGGATAAGGGTACAGTTACAACATTTAAAAGACATTTAGATAAGTTCATGAATAAAAAAATGCTCAGAGATATAGGCAGAAGTGTAGACAGGTGGACGAGTTTAGACTGGGATTGCAGTCGGCATGAACTGGTTGGATCAAAGGGTCTGTTTCCATGCTGTAAGTTCCCATGACTCTAATTACTGCCGCTATTTTTTTTGTATCAGCCTAGGCAAGAGATGTATGAAAAAGAAAGGTTTAGAGGGATGTGAACCAAATACAGACAAGTGGGACTGGTTTGGGAAACCTGGTCGACATAGATAAGTTGGACTTAAGGTTCTGTTTCTGTGCTGTATGACTATATTTCTGTAAGAGGCCTTCATTTACACAGTCAGGGCATTTCTATTATTTATTACCCAAAATATTGACTTCAGCTTCCCTTCAGATGCTGCCCGGCCTGCTGTGTTCTTCCAGCCTCCTGTTTGCCCACCTTGGATTCCAACATCTGCAGTTTGTTATTGCCCCTAACGGGGACATTTCCCAGCCCACACGTCCAACCCAGAAGAAAGTGCTCCCAGAAATTGGGATTTACATAATGGGTGGTTCCCTTGGAATCTGATCAGGTGAGCTTCATTGAGAGCGGACACTGCTGGATGTGCAGGTGGACTCAGCCAAAGGCATATCTTGGGACTCCAGAGCTGAAGCCAAAATTGAAAAAAAATGCATAAAATGTCTCTCCAGCCATTATCATTCACATTCCAGCAGCCCCTCCACCACAAACACCTGCCTGATCCATTTCAACCCATATACCAAATTCCCCTATCTGCATACTATTGCCCCTCATAGTCTCCATGCCAACCTATATCCTCTCACCCTCACTATGACCCCACATACACTCCATGGCAATTTATCACTTACTAACCCCAGAGCTCTTCATCATTCTTATGTCAACCTCTGTTCCCACCCCATGACCCTTTATAGCCCATGTATCAGATCATGCAAACTCACCTGCCACCATTTGCCCTTAAAACTGCCATGCCAACTCTACACCATTGGCAGATGTCAGGACCTAAGCGGGGATAAAATATTATACAATTCTAAGTGTCCATTGTAGACTTCCTTATCATTTGCATCCCTTCAATTGCATAAACACTCAATAGATAAAATGCATTAATTTCAGTCCCTCATAAAACAAGCATTGGAATTCATAGTCCTGCTTCAACAAGGCTATAACTACTAGAAGCTGTCAAACATACTATGAAACAATATGCAAGGATAATGGATAATTATGAAATCAGTCCTGTAGCATTAATCCAGGCTAATGAATAATAACAAGCAACATTTTATTTAAACCCTACAGGGCTTTTAAGAGATTTAGAAGGCAGGAGTTTTAAATACCTTACAGGTTGAAAATTCCCTTTGATAGTTCCTTTTGAGACTTTTACACTTACTTTTGTCAGATCATTTGACATTATTGACAGTTGCAATGAACTTGACAGTTCGTAGTTTTCTGCACTTTCTAAATCACATATTCATGTCTCCCATTAACAATCTTTAAGCATACTTTATTCTCCCAAATGGCAGTTGACTTCCTCCAAAGGGCATCTGATCTCCCCAAGGAAACCCAGGTCCATATCAAAAGTGGCAGCTAATCTCTCCAGTACAATACCTTGGTTATCCAAACAAACTCCCCAAGTTGCTGCTGCTATGTTTTAATCTATGCAACTTATGTTCCACACACCAAGTTCACCAAAATCAGATATTACATCAGACTGGGCATCACATCCATGCGTGATCCTGCCATCCCCTGAGATGTGCCATACCAGCACTTATTCAGTAGGAGTCGTCTGATTCAAACATCAGCAATGGGGAGCTCAGTTAATTTATAGGTGCCGGATGTTGATGCTATTGTAGAAATTGAAGCACCTTTTTGCTCAGATCTACAAATTTAAACACAGGTTGGAGATGAGCCTCAGTCTTCCAGATCTGAAATGCCCTCTTCCTTATTTGGGGAACTGAACCATCGGAAGGGAGATACTAAATGTAGAAGTGTTTCAGCTCAGAAGTCATATCTCTCCACCTCATTCATGCCTGCTGCAGTACTTTTCATCAATGCGGTTGGTTAGCTCAGCTGGCTAGATAGCAGCTTTGTAATGCAGGGTGATGTCAACAGCACAGATTCATTTCCCACAGCAGCTGAGGTTACCACCATCCTTTTCAACCTCTCCCTCCTCCTAACGTGTAATGACCCTCAGGTTAAACCACCACCGATAGCTGTCTCTCTCTAATGAGAGAATAGCCCAAAGGTCTAATAAAGCCATGGTTCCTCCACCTTACTGAGTACTTTTCAATAAACATCATAGAATCTTGCTGACATTCAGTGCACTCACTGATAGTTGCCGCTACTTTAAATATGTGAGCTAACTTTTTTTCCTTTTTGAGGGCGATGAGCTTTTGGAACTTTCTTCCCCAAAAAACAGTGAAAACAAAGTGCTTGATTATTTTTGAAGGAGTTGTAATGGATTCTTAACCATCCAGAGATTATCAGGGGCTCACAGGAATGTGGAGTATCAGATCAGCCATAATCTAACTGAATGGCAGAACAAGTTCAAGGGGCTGAATGGTCTGCTCCTGCTCTTAATTTGTATTTTCATATAAATGCAATCAGAAGGAAGTAAATAACATATCAAATAGGAACAAATCCTCCACCTGGGACTCAGCCAATTTGAGTTCAAACATTTGAAATTACTGGTGGTTCCAGACCTAAGGACATGTGGAAAACATGTAGGACACAAAGGAATAGTAATACTATGTAATGGCATGGATTAAGAATTGGTCGACAGAGCGGGAATAAATGGATCTTTTACCAGGTGATAAACCTCTGACTCATGGTCTGCCACTGGAATCAGTCCTTGGGCCTCAGCTATTCACGATATGCATGTTACCTGGATGAAGAAACTAAATGTAATATTTCCAAGTTTGCTGATAGCGCAAAAGTAGGTGGGATTTTGAGTTACAAGGAGGATTCAAGATGATCTAGACAAGTTTAGGGAGTGGGCCTACACATGGCAGGTGTAGTATAGCATGAAGAAATCTGAGGTTATTTACTTGGCGATGTGAAAAGCAGAAAGGCAGGGTATTATTTAAATAGTGCTATCTTGGGAAAGATGAATGTACAAAGGGATCTGGGCATCTTTGTAATCAGTCAATAAGAGTAGACAGGCAGCTGAGGCAAGCATTAGTAAAACGGATGTTATCTTGGCCAATGGGGCTCTTGTGGTGCAATGGTAGTGTCCCTACCTCCGGTTCAGGAGACCTGGATCAAAGTCCCATTTGGTCTACAGGTGTGTAAGAGCATCTCTGAACTGGTTGATTAGAAAATAATGTTGCAAGAGGATATTTGTTGAGACGTTGGGATGTCTTCCTACAGATATATAGGATGTTGGTGTGACTGCACCTGGCATATTGTGTGAAGTTTTGGTTTGCTTACCTTAGTGAAGGAGTTCTTGCCTTAGAAGGAGTGCAACAAAGGTTCATTAGGCTAATACCAAGAATGGCAGCACTTCATTTGAGGAGAGATTGATTTGACTGGATCTGTATTCACTACGGTTGAAAAGAATGAGAGAGGATCTAATTGAAACATATAAAATTCGCACAGGACTGGACAGAGTAGACGCAAGGAGGTTGTTTCCATGGTTGATGAGTTCTACAACTAGGGGACACAGCCTCAGAATACAGGGAAGACCATTTAGAATGAGAAATATTTCGTCACTCACAAAAAATGAACTTGTGGAATTCGCTACCTCAGAAGGCTGTGGAGGCTGAGCCACTGAGTAGGTTCAAGAAAGAGATTGATAAAGCTTTAGATAATAAAGGTATCAAGGGGTATGGAAAGAAAGTGAGAATATGGCTTTGAGATAGAGGATCAGCCATGATCATATTGAATGGCAGAGCAGTCTCAAAGGGCTGAATGGCCTTCTCCTTCTCCTAATTTCTATGTATCTATGACTTGCTTAGGTACTGAATTACAAAGGACAAACTAGCCTCAGGTGCTGGATATTGGAAATGAAAACACAAGAAGGAAACTTCTTGGGGGTTGTTGGAGGGAGGAATATCACAAACAAGGGAACACTGTCTTTAAAATTAGAGTGACACTGATCAGCAGGAGAATCTGTGAGTAGTTTTTTGTTCAGAGTTGCAGAGCTGTGGACCTCTTCTGGGATATAAGGCCTGCTTGGTAAACTGAACCAATGAGAAATGAGATAGATAGATTTTTCTTGGTTATGGGTATCGAGAGATATGGAGGTAAGGCAGGTAAATGGAATTGAGGCACCAATCAGTTGTGATTCATTTAACAGGTTGTGCAAATCTAAGGATCTGAATGAATGCTAGCCTTGTCCGAACCCTTTGCACAGTTTGAGCATGGTGAAACCATTTGACTGTAATGATGTCACATTGGGATTGCCAGATGCAGGGTGCTATACTTACCTGCAAAGTCGGAACAGAGAATTATAAAAAAAAATGTTGGATCTATTGATATAAGCACAAGAGTAAAAGCACAATATCACAAATGCTGTAAATCTGAGCGTAGGTAACATTTAGGGAATCTGACAGCATCTGTGGAGAGAGAAACAGAGTTATCATTTCACATCGAATATGACTGTTCTTCAAAGTAATGTTCAGCTCATAATGTAAGCTCTGTTTCTCTGTGCATAGAAGCTGCAGATCTGCAGAGTATTTCTCGCACTTTCTGTTTATATTGTTGATGTAAGGCCTTTGTCAGAACCCTGAAGCTGACTGCTGTACTTTCATCTGATTAAGATGTAAGACTTGCAAGTAAAAGTCCTTTTACTAGATCCATTTATCTCCCTGCTGCCTGACTACAGTATATCAAAACAATGCTCTTGAGCTTATTTTTTGTTGTAGAAATATTTCTGTTGATACACCTCATTACCATAAATGATACACAGTCTAATCTGAATATTGAGAGTAAATGGATTTTTTGTGCTTGGAGCGCGACTCAGTGCAAAGACATTAAAGAGCAATATTTACTTTGATTGAGTAGGAGAGGAATATGCAAATATTGGGTTTAAGATGAATATATCTTAACCACTTCTTAATGCAGAACATCTCCAAGTCTATAGACAACACAAAGCTGGGGTGAGAGGGTGAACTGTGAGGAGAATGCTGAGATGCTTTAGTATGATTTGGACACATTGAGTGAGTAGGCAAATGCATGGCAGATGAAGTGTAATGTGGATAAATGTGAGGTTATCATTTTGGCAGCAAAAACAGCAAGGCAGATTATTATCTCAATGGCGAAGGATCAGTAAATGGGAAGGTGCAAAAGACCTGGCTGTCATTGTGCACCAGTTGCTGAAGGTATGCATGCAGGTGGAGCAGGCAGCAAGGGAGATAAATGGTATGGTAGTCTTCATAAGCAAGAATGTTGCAGTACAGGAACAGGGATGTCCTGCAGCTGTTGTGCAGGGTGTTGGTGAGACCACACCTGAAATATTGTAGAAAGTTCTTTTCTCCTTATCGCAGGAAAGTAAACTGGCTATGGAGGGAGTGCAACAAATATTTGCAGGACTGATTTCTGGGATGTGATAATGGGAACTGCAGATGCTGGAGATTCCAAGATGACAAAGTGTGGAGCTAGATGAACACAGCAGGCCAAGCAGCATCTCAGGAGCACAAAAGCTGACGTTTCGGGCCTGGACCCTTCATCAGAGAGGGGGAGGGGGAGAGGGAGCTGGAATAAATAGGGAGAGAGGGGGAGGCGGACCGAAGATGGAGAGAAAAGAAGATAGGTAGAGAGGAGAGTATAGGTGAGGAGGTAGGGAGGGGATAGGTCAGTCCAGGAAAGATGGACAGGTCAAGGAGGCGGGTTGAGGTGGTAGGTAGGAAATAGAGGTGTGGCTTGAGGTGGGAGGAAGGGATGGGTGAGAGGAAGAACAGCAACTTCTGTTTTTGTTCAAGGTGGAGATCCTATATAATGATTTGGCAGGTTCATGTAATTTTCTAACTGGAAAATTCAAGGATGAGCAGGAAGGGCTTGCATGAACGAGAGCTTCTTGACATCCAAAGCACGTTTGAGTCAACTAATTATTTCTGAAGTGTAGTTCCAACTGGGAATTGTGCATAGCAAGGCCTCACAAACATCAGAGATAACTAGGATTATAGAGTCCTCGAGTTATACAACATGGAAACAGAACCATCAGTCCAATTCATCCACACTGACCTGATATCCTAAGCTGATCTAGTCCCATTTGCCAGAGTTTGGCTGATATCACTGCAAGTGATTCCTATCCATGTACCCATCCAGATGCCTTTTAAATGTTGAAATTGGGGAAAAGACCTTGGCTGTTCATCTTATCCATGCCCCTCATGATTTTATAAACCTCTATAAGGTCACCCCTCAGCCTCCGACACTAGAGATATAATGGCCCCAGCCTATTCACCCTCTCCCCATAACTCAATTTTTCCAATCCAGGCAACATGCTAAATATTTTCTGCACCCTTTAACACGTAACAACATCTTTTCTATAGCAGAGAGACCAGAAGTAAATGCTGTATTCTAAAAGTGGCCTCACCAATGTCCTATACAGCTGCAACATGGCATCCCAACTCCAAAACTCAATGCACTGACCAATGCAGGCAAGCATACTAACCGACATCTTCACCACCCTGTCTATCTCGTTCAATAATCTGTTTGGTTGTACTGTTGCTTGAGTGATAAATGTTAGTCAGGACAGCCCAGCAGACTCCCCGGAGATAAATGGAAAAGGAAGAGGAAAAAGTGCAGGAGAGAGAGAGAGAGAGAGAGAGAGAGAGAGAGCCAAAACCTGCTGAGGCTAAAAATCTGAAAGAGGGAGTTAATGTTTCAGGTTGAGATGACCTTTCAACAGTTTCAGCTTCCTTAGCCAGAGGGATCAATGAAAGTGAGTATTCATTTGAACATTTGGTACTGAAGGGTTTGAAAGGAAAACACTTGGTTCTAATAAATTTAAGAGCTGTCGCGGTGTTTAGTGTTTGGCTATATACTTATATTGAGAATAAGACATCAGAGATGATCTCATTGAAACCTACAAAATACTGAAAGAGATAGGCAGGCTGGATGCATCTAAGATGTTTGCCCTGTCTGTGGAGTTAAGGGGCACAATTTAAAAATAAGGGAGCTGCTATTTAGTACCAAGACAAAGAGAAATGTGTTTTCTCAGAGGCTTGTGAATCATTGGTGTTCTCTGCCGCAGAGGGCTGTGGAAACTCATCCTTGAGTGCATGTAAGGAAAGGAGTGCCAGATTTCTGATTACCAGCAGTGTACAGGGTTATCGGGATGGTGTAATAAAAAGCATCAGTGTTCAATCAGCCATGTTTGTATTAAATGACAGACCAAGCTCAATGGGCTGAATGTCCCATTACCGTTCCTATGTTGTTTAGGCATTGATTGGATTGAGGTGGATTTAGGAAATTAAAATAACAAAGTATTGGCTTGCCAATAATTGGCATCAGGATGTTCCTTGAAAATTAGATGTACCTTCATCTTGTAGACAATCTTACATGAAACCATGTCTCAAACAAGAGGATTTTCCACTTGACAAAGGTTCCGGTGCCAAGTAAAACTACATCTAAGTTTGCAAAATCCAGGAGCTTGCAATCAAAAGGGCAATATTTTATTCTTACAATTTGAAACAGACCTTTACTGAAAGTTCACGGCATTTAATATCCTTCCTTAACATAAACATACAGCCAAAACCTGCCAGTAAAGGGTGTGAAGCTGGATGAACACAGCAGGCCAAGCAGCATCAGCATCAAAATATTTTTCCGAAGAAGGGTCCCGACCTGAAACATCGAGCTTTCCTGCTCCTCTGATGCTGCTTGGCCTGCTGTGTTCATCCAGCTTCACACCGTGTTGTCGCAGATTCTCCAGCATCAGCCGTTCCTACTATCTCAGTAAATGGTGCGGAACTCTTTGTAGGGTATTCTAATCGTGTCCTTGCGCAGGGACTAATAATGATTTAAACAGTGAGTCCTGATGATATAAATGGCCATGAGGAGTTACTGAACATTGAGTCAATTAACAGGCTCAGTTGATACTAAATCATTGCTGTGTTTATGATTAAATGCTTATGAATGATAAATCATTTCCTGACAGTTAGGATCAGTAAACCATTCAAGCAGGTACTCATTGTTAAGCAAATTCTATTCTAAAAAAATGGACTGTAATGAATGGAGCAAAACAAAATTACGTTTGTATTAATTTTATTCATTACTTTTTATTCCTAAAAGCAGACCCGCTGTATGATGGCTCTTGAAATAAACGTACAGAAAAGTATAAACTTATTTGTAATTTATGTCACAGAGTCACAACTGTGTCCACACAAGATAAAATAGCTTACATGGCATGTAACTATGATGATGACACTGTTACTCAAAGGGGAGATATCCTCTTTTAAAAGAGTCTCGAATGGAATAAAGTCTGCAACAGAGGTCTGTAAACCAGGCAACAGAGAGTGTTGATGAGGAAAATGCCATCTATGTGGACTTTCAAACAGTACTTGATGAAGAACAGACCTTGTCAAAAAAAAACATTTCAATGGAATAAAAGGTTCAGAGAAAGCATGGATACAATATTGACAGGGAGCAGAGGGTAGCAGTGAGTGATTGCTTGTCATGCTGGAGGAAAATATGGTGTGGAATCAGTATTAGAGCCATTACCTTTCTTCATATATTTTCACAACCTACTTATGGGCCTGCAGCTCACCTTTTCAGAATTGGTGGATTCTGCCGGACCCAAAAGTATTGAGAATGGAGTGAATAGTGATAGGCTTCAAGAGGACTGATAGGACGGTGGAATTGGCAGATGTGGCACATAAAATCTTCCACAGGGAAATGTGAAGTGATACCTTTTGGCAGGAAGAATGAGGAGCAGCAATACAGTATACACATCCTAAAGAGTGAAGGAGACGGTGTAACTAGAGCCATTGAGTTCAAAGCTAAGGAAGTTCAGGTGCACATTTATAAAGGGTTCTGGCTCAACTTGAATTCTTGTGTTTAATTTTTGGCACTGCACTAGAAGAAAAACGTGATGGTACAACGGTTTGAAAAAGATTTAAGAGAATAATGACAGGAATAAATGATTATTGTCCTCAGCTCAATCAGATGTGGCTGTTAGAGGGCAGGTGATGCTGGTTTAGTGATTGTTACTGGACTACTAACCCAGAACCCCAGGCTGGTGAGTCAATTTCTGGAGATGGAGACGGAGTGGCCCAGGAAGGGGAGAGAGGTGCCAGAACTAGTCCAGGTGAATTTGATGGTGGCATGGAAGGTACTGGTGAAGTTGACGAACCAGTTGAGCACCTCAACAAATAGGCATGGAGGCAGAAGCGGCAGAAAAAAGAGCTCAACATCATGGTGTGCATGGAATTTGTTTAAATGTGGGCGCAGGGGAATAAAATCAACTTTTCCAACACCTTCCACCCTGCCCTCAAATTCACCAGCATGTTGTCAGGGTTGGGGGGCTTGGAGGGTTTGAGCTAGCTGAGTAGGCTGGGGCTATTTTCTCTAAAGCGTCAGAGGCTGAGGGGTGATAGAAGTTTATGAAATCAGGAGGGGTATGAATAGGATGAATAGCCAAGGTCTGTTCCCCGGGGTAGGAGAGTCCTAAACTAGATGACAAAAGTTTAAGATGACAGGGCAAAGGTTTACAAAAGACTTAAGGGCCAACTTTTTCACGCAGAGGGTGGTGTGTGTATGCAATGAGTTGCCAGAAGAAATGGTGGAGGCTGGTACAATTACAAAATTTAAAAGGCGTCTGCATGAGTTTACGAATAGGAAGGGTTTAGAGGTGTATAGACCGAATGCTGTCACATGAGACTAGATTAATTTAGGACATCCGGTTTGCATTGACATGTTAGACAGAGAGCATGTTTAAATACTATATATCTCTATGTACCTCTGTGTTAAAGATAACCAAAGACTGTATTTTTAGGAAAAGAATTCTAATGGCTCACAACCTTCAGCAAAAATTTAATCATCCTTATCTTGTCGCAAATGAGTGATCCCTTACTTTAAAATAGTTCTACTTTCAGATTCTCCCTCAAGTGGTAATAACCTTTCCATGCTTAACCTCATTAGACCCCTCGGGATCTTGTGTCTTTCATTTAAGTCATTTCTTACTCTTCTAAACTCCAGTGGATAGAGGCATAGACATTCTAGATATTAGCCGTGAAGACCTTTTCCTTCAAAAACTGCTTGCAACAGATTTTCACCCTTCCTGAAATAAGGAGATTTATTCTTTACACAGTACCCCATTTGTGGTCTTAGTTGAAATATAACCTCTACACTTTTGTATTCAATTCCACTTGAAATAAACAACAACATTCTAATAGTTTTCCTAATTATTTGCTGTGTCTATATATCAAGTTATTGCAATACACGCATTCAAACACCCAGATCCCTCCGCATGTCAGAGCTTGGTAATCTCTCACCAAGTAAATAGTGCACTTTTTATTTCTTCCTGCCTGCCGAAATAAACAGTTTCACATTTTCCTATAAGGCATTCTATTGGCTACATCTTTTCACAGTCACTTCTCCTAACTGTACCCATTTAAGCCTTCTTATGTCCACTTTTACAATTTACTTTCCTATCTACCTTTCTGCTGTTCCATAGTTAGCAACCATACTTTCAGTCCCTTCAACACATTGATTTAAGTTGTAAAACACTGAGATCCAGCAGTAATCCCTGTGGCATAACACTCTTTACGTCTTGCCAACCAGAAAATGACCCATCGATACATACACTCTGGTGCATGTTAACTAGCCAGTCTTCTATCTGTGTTAACATTTTAAGACCTATACCATGAGCTTTTTTTATCAACAATAACTTTTGCTATGGCACATTATCAAATATCTCGGGAAATCTGAATACAATGCATCCACCCATTCCCCATCATCCACAGCATTTATTACATCTGCAAAGAATATCAATAAATTATTTTCCTTTATTCATTTGTGGGACGTCAAGTTGACCGGCCATTATATATTGGCTGTCCCTAGTTGCCCCTGAGAAGATGGTGGTGAACTCCCTTCTTGAACTGTTGCTGTCCATGTGCCGTAGGTGGATCCACAGTGTCATTATGGAGGGATTTCCAGGATTTTGACCCAGCGACATTGGAGGAATGGCAAAGTATTTCCAAATTAGGGTGGTGAGTAGTTTGGAGGGAAACTTGCAGGTAGGGGTGTTCCCATGTATCATCTATAATTTCCCCCACTCAAAACCATGTTCACTGCACCTGAATGTCTGGAGTAACATGACAGACATTATGCTAACTAGCCTGAAGTTTCCTGCTTTCTGTTTCCTTTCGTTTTGAGTAAAAGTATTCAATTCACTGTTTCCCAAACTCCAAAGCTTTCTGCAAATCTAAGGAATTATGGAAAATTCACTGCATGGACTACCTCATGAGCAAATTCTTTTAAGACCCTGGAGTGAAGCCCATCAGGAACTGGAGATTTCTCAGCTGAGGTTCTAACAATTTGCTCAGCACCAATTTCCTGGTGATTGCAATTTTCTCCCTTCTATTTGAGATTTACAACTATCCCTGAGATATTACTGTATCTTCTCCAGTGAAAAAAATTGCAAGTACCTGTTCAATTAATCTGCCATTTCCTTATTTTCCATTATCAATACCCAAGTTCGCTCCCTTTAGGACCAAAACTCATCTTGTTAACTCTTTCCTTTCTTAAATATCTACATAAACTCTTACTACTTGTTTTAGATTTCTAGCTAGCTTTCTCTTGTACTGGAATTTTCCCCTCCTCATTAATCGTTTAGTCATGAGTTTCTTTTTTTAATGTTCTGTTCAGTCTTCTGGTTTGACACCCATCTTGGCACAATTTTTTAAATTAAATTTGATGCTATCTCTTATTTTTAGTTAGCCACACATGGGTTAGGGTTGGGATTAGAACTTCTCTTTCTTGTTAGAATGTATCAAGCTTGTCAATTATGAAACATCCCCTTAGATGTCTGCTATTGCATCTCTGTTGACCTATCCTTTAACATAATTTAATTTGTTCACTTTAGCCAGCTCTGTTTTCAAGCTGTCATAATTGCCCTTATTTAAGGTCTCAGCTTCAACAGGGAATTTTGTGGGGAAATTCCCTTGAGGACGTGCTCCACTTGACTCAGGAATTTCTGGTTAGGTCTTGAACTATATTTTGTGCTTTGAAAGCTCACAAGCTTGAAATGGAAACATAGCCTATTAAGGGGTTAAGTGACAAGAATGTAAAAATATATTTAAAAAACTGCAGCAAACAAAGCTGTTCCTGGTTGTCATGGGTGCCAGCTCCCCAGCGTAGATCACTATTATTCAGTATGATCTGCGTCTTGTGAATGCCAATCTGCTGATGTGCTGAAAGTCTCAGGAGCTCTGTGCTCCAAATAAATCTTCACTAAGACACATCAGTCACTGCAGTCTAATTAAGATAATGCTGTTTTCTAATTCTTCACAGGCAAGGGGCAGACTTAGAGCACTATACATGTCCCCATCGTTTTCTTGACTGCCAAAGTCAAGGAAATTCACTAAACAAATTGACCTCTGTGTCTGGAGGCTTATTGAGATTAAAAGAAGGGGCAGTTTGCTTTTGCTTGAAATCAGATCTGACCATCAGGCTGCAACCAAGCCAGAATGGAGACTGCCAGAATTGTGTGATCCATTCAGTCTTTTTTTTGTCTGTGCCCTCTACTTGTGTACAAATACTAGTAATCAGGGCAGTCCAAGGCTTTAGGAACAACTTGTCCAAATCATAACATGCATTTCTGTCACAGCTTTACATGTCCTTATAACATTTCAAAGCTAGTGAATGATATTGAAGTCTAGTCATTGCTTTAGGATGCACAGCAGCCAATTTTGGCACAGCAAGCTGTCACAAGTAGCAATGGTAAATGACCAGTTTAAATTGAAAATTAAATATGAACCAAGAGATTTCCATATTTTTCCTTGTTTGGTAAAGACTAATTTCATTTAATTAACTTTATTGAGATTTTAATGCATTTATAGGTAGGTTAGATGAGGGCAATGCAGTTGATGTTGTGTACACGGACATCTGAAGGCAATTGCTACAGTACAACAACAGATTTACCAACAAGTTGAAGGCTATGGCATAAAAGTGTTGGTGGCAGCATGAATTCCAAGTTGGCTGACTGGTTGGAAGCAATAAGTTGCTTAGTTTTTTTTTCAGACTGAAGGGCAGTAGAGAGTGGGGTTCACCAAGGGTTGATTTAAGAACTCTTCCTTTATGCCATCTCTATTAATGATGAAGGTCCTGTATTGAGAACCGAGGAAGTCAGGGATAGACTTCAAGAGGACATAGATAAGCTGCTGAAATAGACGGAAAGGTGGCAAATTTAATTTAGATGAAATTTTTCAGCAGATGTGGGAGAAGAGAGATGCTTGTCTACATGCATGGAATGTTCCAGGTTTCAGGTCAGGTTGGCAAAGCAGTTAAAAAGTAATTCAGGACATTGGACTGTACTTATAGAGCCCCAGAGCTCAAAAGCAAGGATCGCTGATTTGAACTCAGGTGGAATATAGAGTTTAACTCTGGTTTTAGAGTACAGGAAATATTCAAAACATGATTTAAGGTTAAAGGGTTTCAGTTTTCCAGAAAGAATAAAAAAGCTTGAGATGCTCGGCTCTGAGAAAAGAAAAGTGTGGGGAGTTTAATAGAGGTTCAAAATCAGGAGGGGTCCAAATAGGACAGATAGAGACAAGCCAGAGCTGTTGGCAGAAAGTTTGAGTACTATTGGACATCGATTTAAGACAACTTATGAAAGGACCAACAGCAACATAATGAGCAGCTTTTTAATGCAGTGAGTGGTTAGGATCTGGGATATATGGCCTGAGAGCATACTGGAGGCAGATTCAGTGACAAATTGGGGATGAAAGTTACTCTTGCAGAAAGCTAGCATGGAAATGATGGGCCAAGTGGCCTCCTTCTGTGCTGTAACTTTTCAATGATTGACGTGATCCTTTACATTGAACTGATTGAGAGTCTCCATTTCACATTTCAGGCAAATGATGACGCCTCTGAAAATGCAGTGTTTCCTCAGCACTGCGCTGAAATGTCAGCTCAGATCAAGTGCTAAAGTCCTTGGAATGCTTACAACCCTCTGACTCAGAGATGAGAATGCCGCCATGGAGATGAGCTGACACCAGGAATGCCCAGCCTTAACTGACGCCTTACTTAAACTGCAGAGCTGTGACACAGTCAGACTATTGATGCTTTGGATTCATCCCATTCACATTATGGGATCAGGTTCAGAGCATCAGGAACAACACTGTAACAATATGCTTTTGGCTGGAGGCCCTGCTTGATTGTATAGAGGGGAAGAAAAATTCAGGCCAGGCCTGTTTCAAACCACAATGAGCTAAATGGCAACCATTCACGTTTTCTGTTGGCAGCAACTACTACCCTATGTGAGAGAGGAACAAAGGCTCATGCTTCATCCCTCTGGTAGAACGTTTTCCACTTCACTTCATGTTGGACATGAGGCATTAATTCTGCTTCTCACCTCACAGCTGCTACCAGACCTGCTGGGTTTATCCATCCCTTTGTGTTCTTATTTCTGATTTCCACCTCACCTGTCGTACGCGCCTGTCCCTGTAGACAGGGCTACAGCAATGTGAGCAAGGCAGATGTTCCAAAGAGATTGCCAGGGGATAGCATTCACCATGTGTGGAAGTCAACAAGGCAGCAGGTTGCCGATGTGTACCGAGAATAGCACAGTGCCAACAAACAGTGAAGCTGTTTGCATGAACTCATTGTGAATGAGCCCGGGTAGTTTTGACATGTCTGTTGACTTTATGGAAGAAATATCTCGCATTAATTTGGCGAGGCCAACAAGCAGAGTTTGATCTGCTCATTATTAATTCATCAAGAGATTGGCAAGCCTGCTGACAGTTGACGTTTGAATTGTTAAAAGGCAGGAAGGTGGGACTAACCTTTTTCAGAGACCTGACACACTCACGAGGGGTCAAGAGACTCCATGTTGCAAAATTCTGTGCTTCTAAACTAGAGGGTGATATGAGAAAATCATTCTCACACAGCACTTTGGCGGGGTCTGACATGTGCTGCCTGCAAATGTGGTGGAGGCAGGGTTCAGTTGAGGCGTTCAAAAGGATGTTAGATCTTTCTATCCCCACCTATCTTTCTATCCCCTCCTTACCCCCTCCCTCCACCTTATCTTCTGCATATAAACTGACATTTTCCAAGATACCATCAGTTCTGAGGAAGGGTCAACAGACCCAAAACATTTGCTCTGATTTTTCTTCATATATGCTGCCGGACTTACTGTGTTCAGGGACATGGAGATAAGGCAGGAGATTGGCACTAGATAATGGAGCTGTGCAGGTGCAATGGTCTGAATAGTCTCCTTCTGCACTGTAATCATTCTGTGATTCTAAAAGTGAAAAGTGAAGCTCAGCTTCGAATGGTTTTGTGGTTAATTGCTGTATCATTGAGCCATATGTATCCAGAAGACCCAAACTTTGCCTTTGCTGTGTGAGTTGGCATTGGCAAGGCTTGGGCACATTAATTTGACCTCAGTACCTTTGGACTAGGGAGGATCAGCTATAGGAAAGACATTGTTAAATATGAAAGAGTTCAGAAAATCTTTACAAGGACAGTGCTGGTGTTGGAAAGTTTGGGCTCTGGGGAGAGTCTGAAGAGGCTGGGGCTGTTTTCCCTGAAGCATCAGAGGCTGAGGGGTGACCTTATAGAGGTTTATAAAACCATGAGGGGCATGGATAGAATGAACAGTCAAGGTGTTTTTCCCAAGGTATGGGAGCCCAAGCCTAGAGGGTGTAGGTTTAAAGTGAGAGGGGGAAGATTTAAAAGTGACTTGAAAGGCAGATTTTTCACATAGAGGGTGGTGCGTGTATGAAATGAGCTGCCAGAGGAAGTGATGGAGGATGGTACAATTTCGATATTTAAGAGGCATCTGGATGGGTACATGAATAGGAAGGGCTTAGAGGGATACTGTCCGAATGCAGGCAAATGAGACTAGATTAGGATATGTGGCCAGCATGGACAAGTTGGACCAAAGGGCCTGTTTCTGTGCTGTACATCTCTATGGCCCTATAACAGAAGCTTGATGAGGAGAAAAGGTAATTTGGGTGTGAAGCTGCCCACCACCCAGTGTCCCAGGGGCAAGACCTAGATGGGAAAGTTTGTAAATATTCTTTTTGTGCAACATTAGTCACTGGCAACAATTATTGCCCTCCCTAATTGCCCTTGAATCGAGTGACTTGTGAGGCTACTTTAGAGGGCAATTAAGAGTCAACCCAATTGAGTTATGTCAGGAATTACATAGGCTGGTTCTGGTAAGAACAGCAAATTTCCTTCCCTATAGACCATTTGTGAACCAGATAGTTTTCAACAGCAATCAACATCATCACAGTCGCTGAGACTGGCTTTATATTTCAGATTTTATTAGTAAAGTTTAATTTCTACCAGCTATCAATTATTTAGGGAGAGTCAGCATGGATTCATAACGGGTTGGTCATGCCTGACAAGCCTTGAAAGAGTTTTTTGAAGAGGTGACAAAGGTGGACAGAGGTGAGTCAATGGATCTTTTTCATGTGGACTTCTAGAAGATTTTTGAGGAAGTCCCACACAAGAGATTGTTAGTTAAGATGGAAGCCCATGGAATTGAGGGCAAAATACTGACATGGATAGGAAATTGGTTATGTGGCAGGCACCAGAGATTTGAAATAATGAGTAAGTACTCAAATTTGTAGGACCTGACGAGCAGTACCCCGCAGAGATCTGTTTTGGGGCCTCAATTATTTGCAGTATTCATTCAAGGCATAATAGGTCACATATCCAAATCTGTTGACAACTCAAAATTGGGCAGTATTATGGACAGTGTTGACGACAGCAGACCCAAAACGTTTGCTCTGATTTTTCTTCACAGATGCTGCCAAACTTACTGAGCTTTTCCAGCAACTTCTGTCTTTGTTCCTGATTTACAGCATCTGCAGTTTTTTCGGCTTTTATTTCGGATATTGATAGGTTGGATGAACGGGCAAAACTACAGCAGATGGATTTTAAAATAAGCAAGTATGCGGTTATCCATTTCAGACTGAGAAAGCATAGATCAGGGTATCTTTTGGAAGGCACAAAGTTGAATCCAGTGGATTCCAACAAGATTTGGGGGTTCAGGTGCATTGCTGCTTGAAATGCCACTAAAAACCTACAGAGAGTAGTCCAGAAAGCTGATGGAATGCTAGTCTTCATATATAAAGGATCGGAGTATGAGGATGCAGACATTTTGCTGCAGTTATACAAAATCCTAGTTGGGCCCCATTTAGAGTACTGCGAGCAGGTCTGTGCACCACCCCTGACAAAGGGTGTTTTAGCCCTTGAGGAAGTTCATCACAGGTTTACAAGATGGTAAGGGTTAAGTTATGAGGAGAGATTAGACAAATTAGGCCTTTATTCTCTAGAATTTAGAATGTTAAGTGGTGATCTAATCAATGTTTTCAGGTAATTAACATGGAAAGACAGGTTAGATTATAATAAATTACTTCCACTGACTGAAGATTCTAGAACCGGGAGCATAGTCTAAGAATTACAGACAGGCCATTCAGGACAGATGTTAGAAAGCACTTTCATATACAAAGAACTCACTTCCTCAGCTGGCGGGTGATGCTCTTTCAATTGTTAAGTTTAAATCTGAGATAGACGTTTTTATTGAGCAAGATTATGAATGGATTTGGACCCAAGGCAGGCAAATTGAGTTAAGCCACAAATTAGCAGAGCAGTTAGGTTGAACGGCCTACTGCTGCTCCTATGAACTGATATGAGCCCATGTCTCCAGAGTATTGTCCTGTACAGCTCGACACCACTATGCCATCATCTTCCCGAATATTGTATAAGCTTTTGGAGAGCTTCCACTAGCCAGAATGTTTACATCAATATGAGCTGTCTCTTCGAAGAAGGAGGAAGAGAAGAAAACTAGAAGGACAGTGACAATGCTATTTCCAAAACCAATTGTTGACTGAATTAAGCGTTGACTCCAGCCTACAGGGAATGTGCCAGCATAAATACAAGAGGAACAAAAACAGAAGTTGCTGGAAAAGCTCAGCAAGTCTGGCAGCATCTGTGAAGAAACACCAGAGTTAATATTTTGGGTCTGGTGACATTTCCTCAGACAGGGTCACCGTTTCTCCGTAAATGCTGCCAGATCTGCTGAGCTTTTCCAGCAACTTCTGTTTTTGTTCCTGATTTTCAGCATCAGGAGCTCTCTCAGTTGTTATTTAAACACACCAGGAGTCTGAATAATCAAATTTGTTAATGTCTTGACATTTTGCTTCTGATAACGCTTGGAAAAGTTTGCATGCAAAGAAATGTAGCGTATTCAGAGCTCCAAAGGAGCAGTTTGCTATAATTTGAAGATTTGAAACAAAACACAGTTTGACACTTGCCGAGGGTCACATTTGAGCTAAAAGGCTATTGAAACCTGATTAACATTTCATCAATAGGACCTATTTTTAAATCCAACCCTCA